>NW_020664393.1:53663823-53787300 GCF_002925995.2 Terrapene triunguis
TCCCTCACCCCCCCTCCCATTCATCCCTGCTACTTCACACCCGCTCTGCTCCTCCACTGCTCCTCCCCCCAGCTCCTGCTCCTTCTGGCCTGGGCCCTGCACCGTTGTTTCCACCGCTAGAGCCCTCACCACAGCTCCTGCCAAAGCCAGAACTGCTGGGGGAGGGAATGAGGGGAGGGACAGAGCTGCGAACCACCACCGCTGCCACCACTAGATCTAGAGTCAGAGCCTCTAGGGAAAATAGTGGGCCAGTTACTGCTGCCTGCAATTGAATTTCCCCAATCAATTGGGAGGGGAGAAAGAGGAGTCTCCAACCAAAATGGAGGCTCTGCCTTTGGTGATCCCACTAATCAGAATTTATGGGAGAGCCACCATTTTGGAGTCTGTCTCCCCAGGCTAATTCAAACATGGGCAGTGGGGACCAGCATACTGCTCTTTCCTAGAGGTTCCAGCAGGCTGCAAACAGTGGCAGCAGCCTGGGCTGGGCATGTTGTGTGGTCAAGCAGCCCTGAGGCTTCAAGAGCCCTCTAAGTGCATGGGCCCCTGACCCGCTGCACCAGCTATTCTGCTGCAACTGCCATCTGCCCCTCTCACTCATATCTGCGGCCTCACCCCACAAGAAACTGAGTCAGTCATCATGGCAAAGGGCCTCCTTGCCACCTCATGACTAATGCAATTTCATGGGTTGCCTGTGTCTAACGCTGTCCCTGGTCCTCAGCTATCAGCCCCCTATAAAAGGGGTAAACGGTGAGATGGTAAAATTTGCAGATGATACAAAACTACTCAAAATAGTTAAATCCCAGGCAGACTGCAAAGAGCTACAAAAGGATCCCTTAAAACTGGGTGACTGGGCAATAAAATGGCAGATGAAATTCAGTGCTGATAAATGCAAAGTAATGCACATTGGAAAACATAATCCCAACTATACATATAAAATGATGGGGTCTAAATGAGCTATTACCACTCAAGAAAGAGATCTTGGCGTCATTGTGGATAGTTCTCTGAAAACATCCATTCAATGTGCAGAGGCAGTCAAAAAAGCAAACAGAATGTTAGGCATCATTAAGAAAGAGATAGATAATAAGACAGAAAATATCATATTGCCTCTATATAAATACATGGTACGCCCAGATCTTGAATACTGCGTGCATATGTGGTCACCCCCATCTCAAAAAAGATCTATTGGATTTGGAAAAGGTTCAAAAAAGGGCAACAAAAATTATTAGGGGTATGGAACAGCTTCCATATGAGGAGAGATCAATAAAACTGGGACTTTTCAGCTTTGAAAAGAGATGACTAATGGGGGAGATTTCAACTACCTGAAAGGGGGTTCCAAAGAGGATGGATCTAGACTGTTCTCAATGGTACCAGATGACAGAACGAGGAGTAATGGTCTCAAGATGCAGTGGGGGAGGTTTAGGTTGGATATTAGGAAAAACTTTTTCACTAGGAGGGTGGTGAAGCACTGGAATGGGTTACCTAGGGAGGTGGTGGAATCTCCTTCCTTAGAGGTTTATAAGGTCAGGCTTGACAAAGCCCTCGCTGGGATGATTTAGTTGGGGATTGGTCCTGCTTTGAGCAGGAGGTTGGACTAGATGACCTCCTGAGGTCCCTTCCAACCCTGATATTCTATGATATGATTGAGGTCTATAAAATCATGACTGGTGTGGAGAAAGTAAATAAGGAAGTGTTATTTACTCCTCATAACACACAAACTAGGGGTCAGCAAATGAAATTAATAGGCAGCAGGTTTAAAACAAACAAAAGGAAGTATTTCTTCACACAATGCACAGTCAACCTGTGGAACTCCTTGCCAGAGGATGTTGTGAAGGCCAAGACTATAACAGGGTTCAAAAAAGAACTAGATGAATTCATTGAGGATAGGTCCATCAATGTCTATTAGCTAGGATGGGCAGGGATGGTGTCCCTAACCTCTGTTTGCCAGAAGCTGGGAACGGGTGACAGGGAATGGATCACTAGGTGGTTACCTGTTCTGTTCATTCTCTCTGGGGCAGCTGACATTGGCCACTGTTGGAAGACAGGATACTGTCTAAATGGACCTTTGGTCTGACCCAGTATGGCTGTTCTTATGATCATATGTAAGTCAGGTTTTAGAAAACAAAAAGAGATTTTGTTATTACAAACTGCCTCCTAAGATCCTAAGCAGCAAAAACTATCACGGTGAAAACTTTCTGATCAGCTCCTGCAGTAGCAAGTCAAGAACTGTTTCTCAATTTAGTGAGCATGAATCTGTCATTGTGTCAGGATTTAAGTCAGGAAAACAATTTGTTCAATACCACTGATGTTGTACCTATAGTAGTAGCTGATGATGCTTCCAGAGAAACTTTGCTTGAGACCAGCACAACTGAAGACCTTGTAGATGAGCTACAAACCAACAAAGCCAAAGATACCATGAATTATCTTAAAATCAAAAAGCGTGAACACCCTCAGACTCTGTAGATGAACTTGAAAGAAGCAAAACCAAAGGCCTTGTAGATGAGCAGGTCAGCAATGAAGCAGGTCAAAACATCCTTCCTGCTGAAATAGTTTTGATGTTCCCACCTGATGAAAGTCGCTTTCAAGATTTAGTTATCTCAGCTAAGCAATTGTGTATGCTTGTACAGATTGGTCCTTGCCAGCCCACTGAAAGTGATATGCCAAATGGTCTATTTCATTTTTTCCCTACAAACTACCATTTTTCATCTTCATTATACAGAATGAAAAATGCACTGCATGCAGATTTGCATGTCAAGTGGATTAGCATATCTTTCAGATTATGCATACTGTCACAATTGCTGGTTATTTGAGGATACAGAAATTCGAAAATCAACATAGTTAACAGTGCTAAATATGGTAAAATCAATGTCTCTTCATGGGAGGAGCAAACCACATATACAGTCATGTGGCAGTTCTACAGTTTGCGAAGAGTCATAGAATCAATGTGTGTTTTTGATAAACGAGCATCTGAAAATATTAGGAAATGGCGAGAATTACTAAGAAATATTGCTTGACAAAGTCAAAACGTTGGCTAATTTAGGTCTTCCCTTTCACTGCTACCGTGAAGTGCTGGAGAGCAACAACTGTAATATTTATTTGAGCATCAGTAAGCTACTTGCCAGACATAATCCAACGTTTACCCAGTGTATCAGTGACACCAAAAGAATCAAATACTTGAGCAAGACAATTACTGATGAACTTATAAGTCTTTTAGCATCAGGCACCAGGAGTGCATGCTTACTAGCTGCCAAGTTTTTTACTGCGATTGCAGATGCAACCATGGATATTAGCCAGGTTAGTCAAATAGCCAATTTGCTTCACTTTGTTAATATTGATCATATTGAAGTAAAAGTAGATATAAAAGAGCATTTTGTAAGCTTTGTGGGAGTAAAAGAGGCAGATGCTCCATCCTTATGTGACCAGTTAAATAATGTTTTATTCTGCAAGTATGGATTTCATCCTGAATATATGTCTGGACAGGGATATGGTGAGGAACAGTGTTATGGTTGGAGCTCTTGGAGGACTGCAAGCAAAAATGAGAGAATATCTTTCAGGTAAGTGAAACAAAGGGCATGCACCCAGGGCCGGCTCCAGGCACCAGCTTACCAAACAGGTGCTTGGGGCGGCCACTTCGGAGAGGGGCAGCACATCCAGCTGTTCGGCGGCAATTCGGCGGACGGTCCCTCACTCCTGCTCGGAGCGAAGGACCTCCCGCCGAATTGTCGCCACAGATCACGATCGCGGCTTTTTTGTTTGTTTGTTTGTTTGGCTGCTTGGGGCGGCCAAAACCCTGGAGCCGGCCCTGCATGCACCATACATCCATTGCTCAGCACATCAAATTAACCTAGTTTCAGTGACTGCTGCTGAAGAGAACGCCCGTGCAGACCTGAAGGTTTTCTTCTCAACTTTACAGGAAATATATAAATATTTCACAGATTCTAACCATCTATGGGGAGACACTAATAATTAAGTCTAAAAATAATCTTTATCTTCAAACTCTTGCTCAAGAGAGTACAGTTTTGAAAAGGAAAGAGGAACTTGATGATGCACTTCAGTCCCTCAAGAAGTTGACAGGATAAATGCAGCAGATGAAATTGAACAGGCTTCCGAAGAACAAAGGAGACCTGTACATTTAAAGGCACTCTGCAAGACTACATGGGCCACTCAAATGAAAGCCAATGAAGCAATGATAGTGAATTTTCAGAGTATAATTGAATGCCTAGAGGATGAAACTGTCACTGAATGGAGGAATAGTAAGGGCATACACTGAGTAAAAAGCAATCCGTCTTTGACAGCTTGTATGTTCTACCTCAGTCTGTTAGAGTGGTCTAGGAGCTTAGTTATCATAGCTTCAGCCTCTGAAATCCTTCTATCCAAAAAAATTGATCTGTTCCAAGTTCTCAGGACAATTGAGCGTACAGTAAATGAACTCAGCAAATACAGATCTGAAAAAAAGTATGAGGAAATTGTAAAAGAATCTCAGAGCAGATGAGAAGCAATGGGTTTTGAAAATGTAAATGTATCCAAGCCACAAGAAGAGACATGTATGCTGCATGGATGATGAATTTGCATACAATTCTGTTTTAGAAGCAAAGGATAACCATCAAAGGAAATATGTTGAGGTCTTAGACAATATGATTGGGGAACTAAAATTGTGATGTGAGGGATTTCAAGATGTAGCTATCTATTTGGTTTACTCCATCCCAGGTAACTTCAAAATATAATTTTAGAAGAGTCAAAGAAGTTCTTAAACTCATGGGAAAATGCTCATATTTTTCTTTAGAGTTGGTCTTTCAAGATGTATTGTTTTATGAAGGACACAGAGGTGTTCATTTTGTCACTTGGAGTCCAGAGCTATTTGAATTAAAGAGTGTGAAAATTTTTTGATGTTTTACCAGAAATGGAAATGTTGTGTCGACTTTTTCTCACCATACCAATTGGAGTGGCTACTGCTGAATGCACAATGAAAACATTGAGATGTGTCAAAAACCTACACGTGTTCAACACTGTCCTAGACATGGCTGAGTGACCTTGCTCTCTTTGCATTTGAGAATGACAAGATAGCAAGATTGGAGCTGGACAGCATCACAGAACAATTTGCCAAGGAAAAGTGTTGCTGTGGTGCAACGTTTCACTAATTGGAAATATGCAAGTCATAAGAACAAAAAAGAATGGTCAAACTGTGTCAGACCAGTGGCCCCTCTAGCCCAGTATCCTGTCTTCTGCCAGTGGCCAATGCCAGATGCCTCAGAGGGAATGAACAGAACAGGACTATTATTGAGAAATCAGTCTCAGCATCTGGAAGTCGGAGGCTTAGGCCTCTTGGCTGATAGGTCCATGAATGGCTGTCTTCCATGAACTTAACTCATTTTTTAAAATCCAGTTATACTTTTGGTCTTAACAACATCCCCTGGCAATGAGTTCCACACGTTGACTGTGTGTTGTGTGAAGAAGTACTTCCTTTTATTTGTTTTAAACCTACTGCCTATTAATTTCATCGGGAAACTCCTGGTTTGCGTGTTATGTGAGGGGGTAAATAACACTTCCTTATTCACTTTATTTCCCCCCTCTCCCCCCGTTCATGATTTTATAGACCTCTATCATATCACCCCTTAGTTGTCTCTCTTCCAAGCTGAAGAATCCCAGTCTTTTTAATCTCTCCTCATGCAGAAGCTGTTCCATTGCCCTAATCATTTTTGTTGCCCTTCTCTATACCTTTTCCAGTTGTAACATATTTTTTTTGAGATGGGGCAACCAGAACTACATACAGTATACAACACAATTTGGGCAAGATTCCACTTTTATTTAGGCCTGTGGTTTTTTTGTTTTTATGTTTTTTTAACTCTTTATCTTTAAAAAAGCCTAAGGTGACATGACTATTGGGCCCCATGCTGCATGTTTGCTGACCATGATCTGACCCTTATATCTGCTCCTGGTTATTAAAAATATCAATTGCTTGAAAATTGGTCATGTTAGTTTGGCATCCATCTCCAAGGGCCTGATCATCCTTATGTAAGTGAGCCCTGTTCCACGGGCCTAAGGGGCAAACCACAACCCCGCATTAAATGAATGTGGAGAAACTCCATTAGGAGAGCCAAACAACTATCCCTCTGCCATGAGTTTTCCTGCTGAAGCCAGGGAGTACTGAGGCAGTTAACTATGTTGTTAATTTACATTCACATATGCATAGTGTAGCCTCCCTCATTTTCAATTCAGAACATACGGCAGTTGATGATGAAGCTGATTTAGCTCCAAACTTACCTGCTAATATATTGAAATAAATGTCCACTGTTTTCTGTACTGTAAATGTAATATTTAATCTGTACTATGTTGGACAAGAACTGCTTTATTATGTATTTTTCATATACATGATTTGAATGGACTCTTGCAGAGAGTAGTGCACAATACTTACTACATTCTGAGATGTGTGATATTAAGGTTGGAGAATATACTGTATGATATATAGATACTGTCGTCATATCTGAAAAATAGTATGTGATGAATATATTGATATGCATACACACAAGGGGCTGAGTTAAAGATGCACATGAATCCTAAATCTTGGCATTTCCTCATTTCCATGTGGTTAACCATACAACCTTCATATTTTTTAACATAATTTTTTGTGTGTGTGCCTATAATAACTATCTGCCTATGATCAGCTTGCAAATTACTCCTCCAGGGAAAGATATTTCAGATTGTCATCTTCTGAGAGACATAATTATGGTATTTGCATTTTGAAACATTTGCATTTGGTACATTCCAGCCAAGTTGCCCTGGTGCAGATTAGAGAGCTTTATATCTTGATGGAATGAGGCACATCATGCAGGTTTAAGAAAACCTACTAACTAATTCCTTCTTCTTATGGCTTCCTGTCTTTTGCCCCTATACCAAAGACCTTACAGTGCTATTATGCCCAGCTTGAATGAGAGGAAAACGTGACGGTCTGGCAATATCAGTGATTATACTATATTCTCTCTCTCCCATCTGTGATTTTTCCTTCTTGTTTTTAGTTCTTTCATTTTTGTGACCTATTACTTCCCAGTGCAAACACTGCTTGCAATCATTTACTTCAAGAGATGGTTCTAGCAGAGAATCAGGTGATAGACTGGTAAAATGCAAATCAGTGCAAGTGTTTGTGGCAGGGCCACCCAGAGGATTCAGGGGGCCTGGGGCAAAGCAATTTTGGGGGCCCCTTCCATAAAAAAAAAGTTGCAATACTATAGAATACTATATTCTCGTGGGGGCCCTGCAGGGCCTGGGGCAAATTGCCCCCCACTCTGGGCGGCCCTGGTTTGTGGACAGGGACAATAACATATATTTATGATTCGCTTTGTGAAATCCACCATGCTTGGAAATACTAAAGCCTTTTCAGGGTCCCATGCAACTTCGCTAACTGAAATAATATGTGTTTTGCATTTTTGTCAGTGAAAATGCTCGGATACACATGATTTGAAGATAAATTGTTGCTTTAGTAAAGTTAGCAAATTTGTCTTGGGTGGCACTGTGGGCTTCCTTAGCTTGCAAGGATAATACTATGAGGTGAATGTCATGCACTGATAATGCATTCATGTTCTGTGATGTTTTACATTATGAGCTGATTGATTTTTATTTAATTATTTATTAATATGCAGCCCTTTGAAACACACACCCAAATCCCATTATCAGTGCAGCTTTTGTGCTAGCTTGCTATTTAAACATCATTGGACAATAAAAAGGAATATTGTGTTGCCTTTTTAATTGTTCTGTACCTTAGGTCTGTCCCATTTGTCGGGGTCAGCAGCTCTTGTTCTTTGTGTCTAAGTGTTTCTGTCAAGTGTATCTTCCAAACTGACGCTGATTTTCTTCATGTCCTCTTTCAGCATCTCAATTCATTTTTTTTCTGTGTCTTCTTCATAGTCTTTTTCTGAGGACTACTAGATTTTATATTCTGGTCAACATATCCTGCATCTTGTCATCTCACATGACCCAACCATCTCAGTCAATATTCCCTCAGCTTTTTGTGTGATAGGCTACACAATTCAATGGTATCTCATCAGCTCTAATCCTACCCAGGACCTACCTGAGAATTCTCATTTTGTCAGTGTGAAGTAGTTGTTCTTCTCTCGTTCTCATTAGCCAGCATTGTGACCTGTATGCCATGGCTGGCCCAATCATGGGCTTATACATTTTCATCTACTTGGCATATTCTTATCACAGAAAATTCCTATCAACTCCCTCCATTTGCAAGTGCTTTTCATGCGACTCCTAACATCTGCATCCATATGCGTGTCATGGCTCAGCACTGAACTGAGATATTTGAATAGTTGCAGACCGTAACTCTATACCATCTAGTTTTACTAGCTTCTCATTGTTCCTCTCAATGAAGCATCACATGTATTCCATCTTTTGTCAGCTGATTCATATACTATTTTCTTCTAATGCAGCCCTAGGTCTCTTTCCAGTTCATATTTATTTTTGTGGCACAGCATAATGTTATCAGCAAAAAGCATGCTCCATGAAGTCTCTCCCCTAATCTTCTGCATTAAGGAGTCCACTTCAATCACAAATAGGATGGGGATTAAGGTTGGTCCTTGATGTAGGCTTACCCTCAAAGTGAATGACTCACTGTGGACACAGCTGTTTCTCACTACTGTTGTGCTACCCTTTGTATGTGTCCGTGAGAGTCTGAACATGTCTCTGGCAAATTGTATGACCACAGGCACCATCATATCAGTTCTCTAGGAACTCTGTCATAAGACTTCTCTACGTCCCTTGTTGACCTTCCTGGCATAAATCCGAATTGGTTGTTACTTACCTGTTGCTCCAGTTCCTCATGAAGTTTTTTCTCAATAAGTCTTCCCAGCCATTTGATTGCGTGACTCAATAACTTGATGGGTCGGTAATTACTACATTCTTGCACATCTCCTTTTGTGCTTGAAGATAGGGACCACTGTGCTCTTTGTCCACTCTGGGCATTTTTCCAGTATGGATTAAGCTGAAGTTCAACAGAATTAATTGTTGTATATCTAAATAAAACAAAAGATTGTTCAAAGCTCAGTGAAACTGTATTTTCAGAAAGGGACCGGCCTGTTTTGTGGAAGGAGACACTGGAAGAATTGGTGGGCTAGATTTATTTTTATGCTCTGAATTTGTTTGTATAAGGACTTCAGTGCACAGAGTTCTGCATAGATCTCTAAATGAACTGGAGTCCTTGGGCCAAATTGAAGTTCATGGAATTACACTAGTGATTAATTTGACCACCTGCATTCGTAGAGACTTTATCACATATAAGTACAAGGTGATAATAAAATAAATATAGATATTTCCAGGGGTAATAGCATCATGAAAGAGTTCTCAGTTAAAAATAGCTCCTGAGCCTAAACATATTGGGCTACACCGTGCCCCATGCTAAGTCTCCTTTGTGCTATTCTGGCTGTGAAAAGGTGACATTAAAATGTCCTAAATTGGATGATAGCTGATAAGTCTATTCTATATAGGTTGTTTTACTGCCCTTGTCACCATAGTATCTGAGCACCTTCCAGTAGTGCATTATGTGCAACATGACTATACATCTGTCACATGTTGTTGTTTGTTCTCTCATCGTTTTCTCATAAAGAGAAGTGTGTGCAGTGGAGTGTCTTGTTATGGTACATTACTATTTTTAAAATATAAGTATACCTGTTGCTATATTTTGTCAGAGATGTCAAGGTAAAAGAAATGCACCTTGCGCTTGGAGAAGAAAGTGGTGAGGTTTGTGATGGTCCTTAGTTCCTGGGCAAGTTCATTCCACGGTATCAGATTGTGCCCAGAGGACTCAACACTCTGGGTGGAGCTGAGGATTTAGCCCTTCTGTTTCAGACAATGTACCACAATCTCAAGGATATTTTGGTGCCTTAGGGGATATTTTACTGTTCTTGCCTTAGAATGGGGTAATATTGGGTGGAAACATGTATATAATGAAGTCTTTAATTTGCAATGTATTTCAGCATGAGTACATCCTTCAGAAGGGAAATATGTTGAACATGCTTGCATTTTCTTCTTAAGACTATTGAACTGATTGTTTTCCCAGCTGTCTTGAAAGGATTAAATTGATATTCCTTTGATGTAGCTTTACCAGGTTTTATGAATGCTTTGACCAAATACTATGGATGATAAATTCATTATGGAGGATAAATTCATGAAATGATAAGCTTGGTTATGGGTGATAAACTCATTACAGAAGAGCCCTTAGGTGTTGAGGCTGACAGAAGGCTTTCTATCATTGTCAGCAAAAACACAAACTATAAAACGTATGCTTACAGAAATAATGTCCTTTATCCACTCCCCTTCTCCATCAATACCCTTTTGCAAGGTAATCTTAGACTCCCATGGATTCACTTACCATCTTTATTCCCATGACTCACAAATCTTTCTCTCCAATCTTGACCTGTCTACCTCTGTTCAATCCAGGATCACAGCCGGTCTGTCTGACATCTTCTCAATGTTTCATCATCAAATTAAACTCCACATGGCCAGAACTGAACTCTGTATCTCATCTCCCAAGGCCACCTGTCCTCCACTTCCTGTGTTCCACAGCTGAGCGCAACACCAACCACTCTGTCACTCAGGCTCACAACCTGGGTGTGGGCTGTCTCCCTCTCTCTTGCTTATCAAGTTGTCCTTGCTTCCATCTGTCTGCCAGTGATGTCAGCCTCATTCATCATTTTGTCCTTTTTCTCCTGCTTTCTTCCAGGCCAGCCTTTGTCCATGGAGTAGCCTTCCTGAACTAGTCCACACAGGCACAACCCTCTCTGCATTTAAATCCTCACTCAAGACCCACTTCTACTATTATGCTGATAGGAAATTGCCAACTGATATTGACTAGGTTGAGGACTAATGGGGATTACTTATATTTATAAAACAGAAGCTTTTAATTGATTCTGACTTCCAGGTTATGCAGACTACTGTGGAAAGCTGCCCTCCTGTTGTTTATCTCTCTCTTTGTCTTGTCTTGAATTCAATTTTAAGCCTTTCAGAGCAGGAACAATATCATTTTTATGTTTTCACGGTGCCTAGTACAGTGGAATTCCAATCCCGATTAGGGCCTTTGGGAGCTACTCTGATGCAAATAAATAAATAAACAATGTGCAGGTGTCCCTGCTGCAGAAGTTATCAGGCTGGCTTTGGCATTAGCTTCCTCAGAGTGACCATATAAGCTGCCTAAAGCAGTTCATTTAGTTCTTTCAAGAGCTCCTTCTAGTGGTGACAATATTGCTTTACTTGTTGTGCGACTAAATGCGGCATAATAAAGTATAGACCCAAGATGGAATTTTACTATAACTCTCATTTACCTCATACAGAGAGCCTATTGATAAGATATTATAGTGATGAGCGCCATAGAAAAGCTCATAAGGAAATTAATAATTCTGCCTTCAAAGCAACATTTGAATAGTGTGCAGAGAATAAGACCTAGGGCCACACATTGAACAACAAGGAGAAAACACAATATTGAATAGCTGCTCACTCAATGAGCACCATCCATCCTGTACACTGAACGAGGCAGAGGTCCTGCGGAAAAAATATGCGATCATGTAATTAAAGACTGCTGTAAGCTGGCTGGAGGACTAGTATGCTCTTTTGTGAAATCTTTCCAGGTTTTGAAATTTGTGTTTGTTCTCCAGTGGAACAAAAATAAAACCTTATGAATATTCTTACAAAACAGAATGGTCAGGGAAGGGTTTTGATTTGGGTATCTCTTGTCAGATGTGACTAGACTGTCCACCCTGGACTTCAGATATCTTCCTATATGGGACTTAATTGAAATTGATATGTCTCCTCAAAACATTTCAGATTGGATGAAATGGCATATTTTGATGAAAATACACTTTTTCAAAAATGTTCAGCTATAATGTTAACACATCTGCCCAAGGGGGAAGAATTAAGGTTGCACAGGCAATGTTAATTCTGGCATTTCTCACTTTTTAGTGCTTGATTTTCCACCATTAATGTTCTTTTAATGAGTGTGTGTGTGTGTGTGTGTGTGTGTGTGTAATTTCCTAGCTCTTAAAAAAAAAAGCAAACTGAAAAAAACAATAATTCCAGCATGTAGCATCATATTTGACACCCATGTGGTTCATCATCTAGGATGGAGCCTTTAAATCCTCTATACAGACCTTTGCCACTTGAGATAATAGAGCACTGACAGCAATAGTAGGTTGTCATTCTCTATGTGGACTAGCACTAGAGGGGGTGAGGCACGCACTTTGGCAATGGGTTTCATAGCTATTTGCTGATAACAGAGGAATGGCGAGACTCAGGAATCTTGGTTTCCATTCCAATCTCTAGTGGGCACAGACATTTCTGACCATACCCCTACTAGCATTGACCTTTCTGCCTCATCTGCTCCCACCTGTCCCTGTGCCTGTGCTGTCCCCCTCCCCACCTTGGCTCCTCAT
The DNA here is from genome assembly GCF_002925995.2 of Terrapene triunguis. Lineage (NCBI taxonomy): Eukaryota > Metazoa > Chordata > Testudines > Emydidae > Terrapene > Terrapene triunguis. The sequence goes on from NW_020664393.1 coordinate 53,676,237, forward strand.
CCCAGTCCCATTTTCCTTGCCTATATAGTCCTAGTCTCCAGTCATCAGGCTTCTCATCTCTATCTCCTTAACTATTCAGTCCTAGTCTTCCAATCTGGGCTCCCCATCTGAGTCACAGTCTCTCTTCCCCTGCTACCAGTCCCTGTCTCCTTGCCCAGCCAGTTCCAGTTCTCATTTCTCAGACCCAGTGGTGCAAGTAGAGTGGTACGGTATGGTACACCGTACCAGTAAGATATTTATAGCCAGTACACCCTACCAGAAAGACACAGGAGGAGCAGAACATGGGGCCACCGGGCAGCCCCATGCCAGCAGCTCCTCCAGCATGAATAATAGAATCATAGAATATCAGGGTTGGAAGGGACCTCAGAAGGTCATCTAGTCCAACCCCCTGCTCAAAGCAGGACCAATCCCCAACTAAATCATCTCAGCCAGGGCTTTGTCAAGCCTGACCTTAAAAACCTCTAAGGAAGGAGATTCCACCACCTTCCAGCCCTTCCACGCAGCTGCATCTAGCGTCTCCTGTCTGGGGTCTCTAGGCAGCCCTGCAGGAGGACAGGGCTTGGGGCAGGGCTGGGGGAGGTACCGGTACAGCTGCGCCGGAGGAGCTGCTGGCATGGGGCCACCTGGCAGCCCCATGTTCTGCTGCTTTCGCCGCTGCAGTTCCTGGGAGAGCCCTGAACCACATTCATTAAGACATCAACATATAACCTTTATTTTGAAAACAGGGAGAAACAGGGATAACCATTTCCTAAAATGCTTTTGTCTAAGTTAACAAATTTACACACACATTCTGTTAAAGTAGGTACTTAGTGTGTGGACTGCCTCTTAAGCTAGTGATCCTGTCTCAGACCCTGGCTCCCCACTTCCCAGTTCTGATTTCATTTCTTCCCTGTGTAATATTATTAGATAAGGATATCATAATGAGCCTTACAAGTTCTCAATAACTGAATGCATAGGCAGTTAGATCTTGAAGAAATGCTATTGTCAGTTGTGATGCAATTCTTTTTAGCAGCTGTCTCATGTACACAAATAAAGTTTATGTTCTGCTATAATCTTTCTGACTGAAATAACTGAAGATACTCATAGAAATACATAAACCATTTTATGGTATTAAACATTACATTCCATGGCAAAAATAGAACTTGGTAACATGACAAAATAATAAGGAGATGTGAATTTCAATGTGATGGTGGGACTTCTAGGTTACATCCCTTTACCTAGGTCTGTGATTTTTCCACCCCTATCCCTGGTTGTAGGAGTTCATATATATTCATATCAAATCCCAATCCATTGTCTTGCAGTCCTCTTTCTAATCTCTCCAGGTCATACAGAAGTTTTATTCCATACCTGCATTAATTCACTACTCCAAATTTTTTATATTCTTTTTATTCCACTGCAAACTGCATTTTTGAATATCAGCACAGAATTTATCCCTAAAATGTTTCATTATTAATACTTACTTTATTCATTTATTATATTCAGCAACACCCAAAGATTCCATTTGGGATTGGGACCAAGTTGAATAAGGAACTAAACTATTTCAAATAAAGACCCTGTCATTGCTCCAGACAATTTACAATCTAAGGCCCTGGTCTTGCAGGTTCACATGCATGGGTGCAGCAGTCCACTTGGATTTATAAACTTGCAAGATTGGAGAATAATTCCTAATTAGATATTGGAAATTTTAAAATAGGATTAGAGTTAAATACTGAGAAGAAAATAGCAGTGCTGCTTGAAGGGTCAGGTGATGGAAGGCTCATAAGAGGGCTTTTCTTTCCTTTAAATGTAATTTATTTGAACTTTACTTTGGAAATGCAACAAATTAGCAGCTATTCATTTTGTAATATATATGGAGATATACCTATCTCATAGAGCTGGAAGGGACCTGAAAGGTCATCAAGTCCAGCCCCCTGCCTTCACTAGCAGGACCAAGTACTGATTTTTGCCCCAGAGCCCCCCTCAAGGATTGAATTCACAACCCTGGGTTTAGCAGGCCAAGGCTCAAACCACTGAGCTATCCCTCTCCCCATATGAAGAAGGGCTCATGTAAATTTTAGCTGCGAATAGGCAATCAGAATTTATTTGGGCATATAGGTTATTTGCCAGGGTCATATTTCAATGTTGAACTGTGCACTTCTTTCAGCACAATCTTACAGAATTCTATTTGGCTATTTTAGAATTTTATACCAATATCATCTTTCCATTTGGTACTGTACAGGACCTGTATCAGTTATTGCTTCCTGCATAAATGATCACCAGCAAAAAGACAGGTACTTTCAAAAGATTTATTTTATTTTATTTATTTATTGTAATATATAAATTAAATACATCAGCTATCTGGTCCAAATGTCAAATTATAGTAGAAGCTTTTGCACTTCTGGAGCAGAACCAATTGCTATAATCTTCTTAGCAATTTACATGAGGGTCATGTAATGCAAAAAATTGCATTGGAGTAGCTAAATCTGTGTTAAAACGATATAATTACATGAGTGAAAATTCCTAACATAGATTCACTTAAACCATTTGAAAATTTACTTAGGTCCATTTACCTTTACATGGCTAACCAGTATTTCATCGCTGAGAAGATGGTAATCAACTTAAAGTTAAGTCGATATAAGCGAGGCTTAAATTGGTGTAAAAGCATGTATGTTAGGGATTCACACTGGTATAACCAGATTGATTTGAAATCGATCTAGTTGCACCAGTACATATAGACAAGTACCTAAGCAGTGTTCATGTAGTCTAGTTCCTAGAGAAAGGGACTGAGAGGAAGGAATCTGGGTTCCAGTTCTAGCTCTGCCTATTGTTTACCTTTACCTTATGCAACACATTCAAGCAACTGGAAATAGAATAGTGGGTAATAACAATGGCTAATTTGATGCATAATCAGTGCAATTTGCTAAACATAAACACTGCCTCCCCTCCAAAAATCATAACCCACTAAACAGACATCAAGCCAGTCATCAACTGGATTGCTTTGGCTTTGATCTTGCAGCTGACTGAATGCAGGCTGACTCTGGTGCCTGTGTACAAAGCCCCATTTGCTTTGCTGATCAGTTGTGGGATTGGGGCTTTTGCTTGGAACTTTGAAATCCTGTCCTGCTTTCTTTGGCCCCAGTACAGCAGCGCACTTCAGCATATGCACACAACGTATAGATCAAAACAATTTTGACCTGTCTTTTGAAGTTTTAAAAATACATGGTGTCAGAATGTGATACCCTGACTCACTCTGAATAGTTAATTATGCCCCAGTGACTTCAGTGGGACTCCTAGGAGCATGAGTGAAGGAGTAGCACAATCTGGCCCTTAAAAATCAAGTGCTCCTTCAGCTGGTCCCAGACCCTGTCCTCTCTTCCCCCCTTCCCACATTTCCCTGTCCATTCAGATGGATGGCATATCCTTTGAAAGAGGAGATAGTCTCTCTGATTCCTGAGACTATTACAGCATTCTGTACATTGTCAAAGTGCACCACTAATATCAACTATATGAAAGTTTAACATAGCCTCATCTGTTTTTATTCAGCTTTTGAGGGTGGATTTTCCCTACATTGCCATTCTTGTTCTTTTAACATTTTAGTTTCTATGAAATGTTAAAGCAAAGTTTCAGCTGATGAACATATTGTTCTAATATGAAATCATACAATACACAGGCAAAGAAGGTGCATAGCTCAGCTGGATTTCCTTTCTGTCTGCTGTAAAATTAATTGTTATCACTATGTGGCTGCTTTCTAGAGACCATCAACTTACCTGCTTCACAAACTGTAACAGCAGCTGGACCTGACATACAATCTTGCCCTGGGTGTATTAAATCATTCTGATGTAATGTCTAACCGATCACGTGACTTGCATATTAAATGTTTCAGGAGCATGTGCTGTAGCAGTAGGCCAGACCTTGTAATGAGACCAAACTCACGGAGGATAAAAGGAAAACATTGTTACGAAAACAAATCTTTTGAAAGCCTATGTGCTAATTTGGATGAGTCCTTTTGGAAATATTAGATTTGAATTATTTCTGTATAACATGTATCCAGATCCTTATTTTCATATTGCAAAAGCTGATCAAGTCAGCAGCAGCTTGCAACTTGTGTTCCAGGTGGTGTGATATGTCTCTTCATGCACTAAATCATATAGGTCATTAATATGCTAAATATGTTGTAACCAATTGGTTCCCATGGTGACAGCTCCACAAGCTTCATGAATAATCAATGGAGCACCTGGAGGCATGAAATTTTCATATGAAGAGTTTCTAGACTTTTGCATTAAGCACTGTGTAGGGACAGACAAGTGATAGACATGCCTGGCACTTTGAGGAGTTTAAAAAATAAGAAGTGCTATTTTAAAAAAAGTAACCAGCAGTCCTATTAAAATGAGAATGAATCTGAAACTCCATCTCTCAGAGTATTTCCAGGAAAGGCACCTAAGTTGATCCCCTTTTACCCTTAAGGACAGAAGTATGTACAAGATGGGGGTTGGGGGAGGGAGGAATCTTGCAGAGATCCTAAAATTTATGATATGCAATAAAATCTCATCACATGATATTAAGAATTGAACTGTTTGGTCCCTAAGAAATTAACTCCAGATTTTAAAAATTCTAAAGTAACTGCTTTAAACTATCTTTGGTACGAGTCTAAAAATTTCAAAGCTAAAAATAATGTGGCTTAAGCACTGATGACTAGTAGCATCATTGTAGCGTGGTGTCCTCCTGGTATGAAAAGGAGTCTCTTTCCGACACTGTTCATTCTATAAGCAACAATGCATCATCTCACAGTCCCTTTCTGCAAGTTGTGTTAGTAGCACAGGAAGACCACAGCTGGGGGCAGCTCAGAAATAGCATTATTTTACAGAGGAGTTCAGGATGAGAAAATGAGAAGCCAACAGCTAAGCTTTGGGCTTGTTAAGGGGCCAAGCTGTTGTGGAAGCCCTGCACCGTGCATCCCAGGAAGCAAAAAAAGGGGAACGAGATGGTCATGATGAGGAGGAGTTGGAATTCCCTTTGACTGAGGCTGGTAGCTCTTCAGGAGAGGATTATTTCCCTGGAACACAACAGACCTGTCAGAGTGTACGAGGTGGCAACAGTAACACATCTGCAATGAGTCCACTATCTCCAGTGTCTGATCTGTAACAGGCAAGTGCACAAGAAATAGCAGCTACAATTTCCCCTAAACTCTGCTCCACTTCTTCTGTCTTCTGAACGAGTGTTAGTCACAGCTCCCACAGGGGAGTGGGAGGGAGGTGGGCAGGGTCACTACCTCCACCTCTGCTGGATGTGGTTTTGGTGGGAGCACTGGGGGGAAGGCAGTGCACCCACACTGCATTGCTTTACACAGCATCCGTCACCAGCTGTAATCCTCCAATCGCCTCCTGCAAAGCCTGTTCAAAACAAATATGCTTCTGGGTTTGGCAATATTTCAAATACAATCCCAGGGAAAATGTCAGTGCCATCTGCCAGCTATACAGACATAGGTCACTCTGGACTACGTGCCAAAAGGCTGGAGACATCAGGCATGCCAAAGCTCATGGAATAAAATCACAAAGGCCTCAAGCAGCAACAGGCTAGTTCAGGAGGAGAGCACAGAGGCATGGGGTCTACTACAGAGCACAGGTTGATATGACCAATGCTTTCAAGGAAAGGGTCAGCTACATCCACTGGCATCACTCAACAGTCCTTAGTGAAGTGTGTCCAGAGAGGATGTCAATATGACTGCAACCACCCTGTGCCCATGTCACTGACCACAGCATGTGCAAGGTGGCTGGACATGGATATGCTTCCTTTTTTCCCAAGTGCAGGGTGAGGGCTTCAGAGGTGTGGTGGCTGCTGCTGCTCCCAGGTGGTAGAAACCTAGCTGCTCCTATTTTGCAAAAAAGGCAATGCCAGATCTGTGTGCCGCTGTGAGAGTAGCAGTACACTGTGCCCTGGATGACTGTGTAGGTGGAGGGTGCACTGGACCATTGATATGTGGACCTTTGGTAAGAGAATTGACTACGTGTCTATTACAGCCCACTGGGTGAGCAGCAGCAGAAAGACTATCAGCATCACTGGCAATATGTACACCCTCAGTTGACATCACACTGACATTCTGTCCCACTTAGAGGGCTCCAAGCTAGTCAGCAGGGACAGTGCGGGAATCAGCCAAGTAATTCCTTTGCTGTGCCTGCTGGAGAGGAAACTAACACACACAAAGAGCCTTTTCCATCAGCAGAGTGATAGCACTGGTGAATCCCTAGTGAGATTTGCTTTCCTGTTTGCTTTTCCAGGAAATCACAGTCCCAAAGCTACAAGACAGAAGGAGCATTATGTGGCGGAAACATAGTTAAACATCCTCCCCTTCCCTCCCCCCCCCCCAAATTAAAAACACCATGGTTTCCTATTCGCAGGTAACAGGGATTCAGGCATGCTCCACTTAGGAAGTAGACTGAGTGCACTCATGGCTGAAATCATTGTGTGTGACCCTACAAGACATAGACAGCAGCCTCTGCAACACCATGGCTCTGACGTTGCTGCAGTGAGAATGGTGGAGGGACATATTCAAGATCCCATGTGAATGCTCACAAATTCTTGTTCCTGGCAGCTGAAGAAGAATGTGTGGCCAGAATTGCATCAGTTGGTTGTTGCCCACATCTCCTACCCATCATCAAGCATCTACCCAGAGAATCTCTTTAGCACAGCAGGCATTCTAATCTCTGACAGGCACACATGTATCTCCAGAGGGAATGTGGAGAGGCTCATTCATCCAAAGGAATCAAAACTTATTTTGCCAGGCAAATACCCTGTTTTGAAGTTGATTACACTGGCAGCAGCCTGGAGGAAGGAGGGCTATGGGGGAAAGGAAGAGGATAGTGCCAAGGCGATTTTTCTTCACTCGAAACGGTCTCCCCCAATTATTCTGGAGATTCAGCCCTTTCCTTTGTCGAGTGCAATATGTGGAGGGATTTCCCCCAAGGTACAGTCCACCTTGGGGTGCACAAATCAATGCGTGGCAACAGCTACCATTTCCAGGAGTACCATCGTGGGGACTGCTTGTATGGGGAAATGCAGATGTACTGTAAGTGCAGTAGAGTGTGTTGGGCTGTGATATGAGGTTGGGAGCCACCATAAAACAGAGACTGAGAAGCACCCTCGAGGCAGGAGAAGAGAAGGGGAAAGAGGCATTTGGCAGGAGAAACGGCTAGGCACAATTGCTGTCTTGTGTGTGCTGGTATATATCGCCCGCAGGTGTGTAACATGCTTTTGGGAGCCATAATGGGTTGGAGACAGAGAGCTGTTTTGTGTTCCAAACAACAACTGAATGGAGACACAGAATGAAAACAAGAACTCAACGAGTCAATCACTTGTAAGAATTTTCTTTTAGATCTATTTGTTTGTTTTCAATTTTCTTTAAAGCATAACCAAAGCCTGCCTGCTGGCAGTAGAGATGGCTCACCTCCCTTTAATCCTCTTCCTCCCACATAGAAGCTGAACAGATTTCATCATCATCATCAATGAGTGGGAGAGGGAGGGAGATTCCCAGCACTGCAGCCTGCCTTTGCAACTGACATACAGTCTCATCCCTCCATGTAAAGAACTGCTCCGTGAACCAGTTATGGAGATGCTCCTTGTCCTCCATAGATCTCTCATGTGTAGCCATAGCCAGCTCTCACTGCTCCAGTGACCAAGCCCATGCCTCAGGCTCCTCCATATGGGTCTCCTTCTCCCACTGCCCAGAGATGACAGTGTCCCTGGCTGTGTTCAAACTTCGAGTCCAGGCGCAGCCTTGCTTGGTCCACTCTACTCATAGGGAACCACTGGGAAAGAGTGGGGGCTGGGAAGCAAACCAGATGTTACAGTGAATAGAGGGAAGTATGTGATTGGTAGCTCTGGGATGGAGCCCTTCCTGCCCCCCTCCCTGGTATCTCTGGGTGCCTTCTGTGAAGGCAGCTCCACAGAGCACTGGTGCCTGATACCCTCCCCCTAGTGATGGAGCCCCTTCCTCACATGGGTGGCACAAAGCTACCCTGACTGCCCTACCACCAGTGGCAAGTGTTCCCAGGCCCAAGAGCACCTCCTTGGCCTGGCAAAGGGGCACAGCCACTCCCTGTTTTCTCATTTCCTCTGCATCACACTCATCCTCCTCCAGTACTCTGACTGTCACCTCTTTCCCGGCCCTCTGCCCCCACCCCATCCAGTAGCCATAATGGAGTTTTTGTGTGTCAATAGAGAGCTCACAGCAACCATCCTTTGCTAACCCTAGGGAATGAAACAGTGTAAAATGAAATCAAAATGACCATGTTAGGACTTCCTGTTCCCAGTTAACAAGTGGAGTAGAACTAAGGTTACCAATTTTGGTTGGCCCTATTCCTGGAACCTTCATCACATGACATAATCTTTAATGAAAGATTAATCTTTAATTCCTGGAGACTCCAGGACAATCCTAGAGGGTTGGCAATCCTAAGTAGGATAGGTCAGAGAATGAGGTTTTGGTTCATGGAATATTATTAGTTTTCAGAAAAAAAAAAAGTTCCTTCTGGAAGTTGTAGTTTGGGTACTTTGTGTTCATATTCTCCTCCCTAGGCTTGGCTTCCCAGTTGGGCAACATCATCAATGCAACACAGCATCCCTTCTTGGTGAGGGGAAGCAGCACAATGGTAATTTTTTGTCCATGGTGTATTATGGGAGATGAAGACCATTTGAAGAGCCTGGTCCATAGACAAGAAAGGGAGCACGAGGTACCCAAACTACAACTCCAAGGTGACCCTGCAGTGGAACTTCAGAATTGAAATATTTGGGGTTTTGGACATTCCATTTTTTGAAGAAAAATCAAAATGTTACACAGAAAGCAGACATTTTTGAGAGAAATGTTATTCAGTTAAAAAAACAATTTTTCTGTTGAGAAATAGTAAGATGGAGAACTTTTGACCAAACCTAAAATTGAATTGTTATGTATCTATCAACAATGTGAAATTTTCCATTTCAACATTTGCAAATAAAAACTTTTTGGAATTTTTATGGAATTTTTTTCAATATTTTCGATTTTTTTTCATTCCAATTTGGAACAAAACTAATTTTGAACTCTCAAAATTATCACAAGTGGATCTGATAGTGATACCTATCATTAAGGTTGCCTAACACTTTCCATAAGCAACTAAAAAATAAAAAGTTCTAATCACTTAGCAATCGACACCTGCTGCATCGATTGCAGCAGCGCCAATCTACCAGTAGTATAGACATGGCCATAGCATAACTCATTGAAGACAAAAAGGGGTCATTCAAAGAATCATAGAAGATTAGGGTTGGAAGAGACCTCATTCCATTGTGGTGAATGGGATTTGGATGAGGCCTAAATAGTCCTCTGATGACATTTTGAATTTTATCATTAATTTCTATGAGCAAAGGATTAGGCCCATATTCTGTTTATAAATTGGGATCTTAGACACTTTAAAAAAACTCAGAAATACTAAGGAGGGGAAAAGCTAGTACTGTGATAAAATGTTTGCATGGCTTCTTGCTGCTGTACTTTCCCCCCCTCTTGATTCTGTCATGCTACAATGATGGGCACATTAAAAATGCCCTATCTGGACTAGAGAGAGAGATATGATGAGGCACTGCAAAAGGTATGATTTATAATATCATATGGTATTTTGAGGTTACTTCAGTACCGAGGTGCACATAGTATTTCTATTTATTATTCATTAAGTCATTTGTCTATTTCAGATTTACTGTAAATGACTTTTATATTTAAAAGCAATTATAGGGCCAGACCAAGCTGCCTGAGTCCATCCATTGAAGAGAAATCTAAGCACAGATCTCCCCACTTCTCCAAACAAAGGAGATTCAGCCATGTCTACAGCACCATCTGCTACACTGGGTCACTCTGGGACTTATCTGTGTGTTCTGAATAAAGCTGGTGGGAAACTTTATGACAAAACATTTTTGTCAGAAAATGCCAATTGGTCAAACCTGAAATTTTTCATAGAAACATATCAGTTTTGATTCACCTTCATCTGGAAAGTCTCTTGGGTCCAGGATGGAATTTCTGGTCAAAACCAGAGAGAAAGACCAGCCCCACAATAGCCTAGCAGTTAGGGCATTCACTCTGCCTGATTTGAAGCAGGGACTTGAACCTGAGTCTCCTAGATCCTGATGAACCTCTAAATTTGTCACAAAATGGATTTGTTTTTTCCAGTCAGCCCTAGTTCTGAATGACATGCTGGGGAAGGAGATGCAGACTAAGCAGGCAAAGGGGGGGAGTACATGAAAGGCAGGGATAGGATGGGAAATGCACATCCCATTGGAGCTATATTGCAAGGTAGCCATGGAGCGCCCTGAGGCACACACCTGACCGTTACCACTACTATCACACACTACAATCTTAACTCTTCTCCCTCAACCTGTCCTCTTGTGCACATTCCTTTACAAAACTATCCACTCCCAATACCCTTAGCTGTGGATGTTTCATGTAGTAGTTTGGTGGGTGGAAGGGCATAACTTGGTAGAGGAAGTGGTAGAAGACTGGCATAGCTAAAGGAATGCTTTAAATTTTTGTACTGTTCTGAAATTTCTTTTCCCCTGGTTTTATAACACAGAAGTAAAGGTGTGGGGTGTAGTCTGTAGTGCTCAGTAGTTGTGCTAGAGTAGAGTAAGAAATATTGGGCAACCTCAAAAAGACTATAAAGTTGCTTAGCAAGAGCTAGCTCATATAATGATGGAAAAAAATAGTTTTATTTCTGTAGGATATAGAAGTGAATAAGACCCTGATCCTGCAATGAGCTCTGCACAGGCAGACCCTTGTGTCCCCACAGAGCCCAGTTCTGTCTGGCTCTGTGTGGGCAGAAGGGTCCTCCCCTGCCCGACGCAGCTCATTGCAGAATTGGCCTCAGTCAGATATTTGCATCACAGAAATGGCTTTATGGAGGGATTTGAAAGAGGAGAGGGCATTGGGTTGGCAGTCCAGCTCAGGAAAGGCATTCCATGCAAAGGGGCCAAAAAGGAAGAAGACACAGAGACAGTTGCAGAGAACTTGGTAAGCGATAAAAAATATGTGCCACACTATATATATATATATATATATATATATATATGGAGAGAGTATAGATGTAATATTCATAAGACTCTCTTTTAGACACACTCTTCTTCTAGATTTTGAACCCGTCTGGAATCTACAGACTTTTAAACCACTTAAATATAATAAAGCTTGCAGTGATTATATCATGATTGCTGACATTTGGTATCTGTCAGTCTAAAATAACTTTTCCTCCTTGCCATAATTTCCTCTAAAAAAAGCAAAGCAGAGTCAGTGATTTTCCACCAAGCTGTCTCCCAATGATTCCTACCTTCATACCTTGGCAGATTCTTTCTGAGGTCAAATATGATTGCCCAAAAGCTTTTCTTTTCTCCCCACTTTGCTGAATTTGTTTGTCTCCTGCTTCTGTGTCTGACTCTTTTGACTGACAAACCGGAGCGCTACCTGTGTATAAAAGAATGTTATGAAAAAAACTAAAAAAGAGCCTATTAATATTTTATTAGCATTTCTTTTCTTCCCCAGACTGATTGACAGTTCACCCAAGATAGGGGGAAAGCTGGTTTTAATTATTTTGTTCAACCTGTGTTTCTACTGTCACTGTGTCCCTGCAGCACGCCAGTCAGATGTTTTACTTTAGTATTACCATAAGGCCTCAGCAGCCTATAATTACTCTAAAGAATTTCTTATCTTTTATTTCTAAAGCTTTAAGATCTGTAATTAACCTTGCAGCTGTTGATAGTCTGTTCAAGTCTAGAACTGTTATATTCCGTGCAACTTCCTTCTTTCCCCTCCCCCACCCCTCTCTTCTTGACTGCTCACGAAGGACTGCTTACAATAATGATATTCCTGTCTTCAAAGCAATGAAAGAAATGTATACAACTCATTCCCTTTGGGAATTCTTTTGAGAATCCATTTTTTAATACTGAGATGATTAAAGGCCCTGCTCTTGAAAGCACACAGCACACATGCCTAAACAAAGACGACCTGCCGTTCCTGGGATTTACCAGTCTGGGTTTGCAGAAAAGATGGCTACAAGTTACAATCAGTGTGGCAGAGCCTAGAGCCACTGATATGGCATGAGCAGCACAGCATGTTTCGTTTGGGAGGTGAGGAAGCACTGGGTGGACAAAATCAAATGTAAATAATTGCGTAGATTATATGACTCTATTACTTTCTCTAAAAATGAGTCTGTGCCTTCTGCTTTTGAGGTGAATTTACAGAAAACAGAAGAGGAACCATTTCAGATCTACAATGAAAAATATATACTATGACTTACCTTGGAGGTACCATTGCCTTCTCATTTGATATAAAAAGCTTCTTTCAGGCCACTTGCATTAGTTTCCCAGAATTATGACTTATAAGTACAGCTAAATGCAAATTTGATGTTTCCATTATAAAAGGTCCTTTCTGTACTTTCACAGACTTACACCTGACTCTGACTGTCTGAGGTTATTGTGTCAGTAAGGTCTCCAAATGATTGCTCTTTAGAAATAAGAAAACTAAATATAAAGAGAAAACATACAGTATGTATTTAATAGAAATATTATCTGCACATGTGTATGGACCTTTATTCTTCCTTTGTGGTGTATATTTAGGCCATATGGGAGACTGCAAAGAGGAAAGGATTGTGAGTGATGGAAAATCAAGTCTTCATCTCTTAGAGCAGAGCAGGTACAGTGCAAACTGCCACTTGTAACTTCACCTCAACTGAGATGTAAAGGTCACCCTCTTAATGAATTAGAGATTATTTAGGCTTGACAGTACCTCAGATGAGAGCTCCTTTGGGCAGAGGACTGTGAAGAGCTACATATTATGATTTTAAGATATAGTGCTCAGTACAACAGGAACAGGTCTAAAACTCCAGAGCTCATTTAGTTTCTCCTAATGAAGGGCATAAAATGCAAACTAAAAAAAGAGAGAGAGACCAATTCTTCATGTGTGAATTGCTGGTTAATATTAGTTCTGTCACAGCATTTTTCAAACTTGTATGTGTGTATATACCCCTGTCCATCTACCACTCACCATGGCTCTCACCACGCCATAGCATCTGTCCTCCTCCTCCCCCATCTGTTCCCCCCACTGGCTCCATTTGCTCCATTTCCCCATCCTTATGTAACCCTTCTGCCAGGTGGAGCCAGCAGTAACCAGGGCTAGGTTCAATATCTAGCGGTTCCTTCCCATCAATACAACACAGAACTGGCTGAGCCCCCACTCAGTAACCTGGGGAAATTACACACCACCCCTAGGCGCCTTTGAGAGGCAATACTTCCCCACTCACAGGCACAGTGTCTGAGTGTAGAAAATAAACTTTTAATAAAAGGAGGGAAGTAACTCAGCATTAATTTGGGAAAACACCACAAACAGGGTTCATAAACCTAGACCATAAGCAAAAGACCCACCCCCAAGTAAGTTGGGCAGTGTCCTTTTCCCCTCAGATTCTTAAGTCCAGCAACCCAAAAGTCCCTTTAATGTGCCCGACCCTTCTCTGCACCCCACTCACAGTTGATGTCCTTGGTCAGTGCAGACCCAGAGTTCAGAGGTACAGCTGCAGAGTTCACCTCCCACCCTGGGTGCGGCTGGGAGTGGTAAGGAGGCACCTTACTCGCTCTGCTGCTCGGGCACTTGCTTGCCACCCCTCTCTGCCAGCCACCCTGCTGGCTGATCGCCACGCCTCTCTGTGGGGCTCTGCTCTGGCCCTCTCCACCAGCCATCCTGCCGGCCGCTCACTGTGCCTCTCCGCCAGCCGCCCTGCTGGCCGCCTCCCAACTGTCAGTCACCTTCTGCTGGCACCTGCCTCTCTGCTGTGACCTGTGCACATCGGTCTCTTAATAATTGTCAGCTCTTTGCAGGCTGGGCAGAAACACTGCCCCATCTCAAGTGATTTTCAGCTCTGATTGAGCAGTTAAAATAACAAATAGGCTCCTAATGAAGCCTATTTAGCTCTTTCTTTGAACAGTGGGGGCAGGGAACAGGTTAAACCAGTTGCGGGAGGACCCTTGAGGAGGGGGGGGGGCTACAACTCTGGGTGGGACACCTGTCCCCACCCCTCTTACTTTCACAGGGCTTTGGCATTCGAGCCCCTGGCTTAAGGAGGTCCTTTCAGCTCAGAGTGACCCCCTCATTTGGAACAGGTTAAGCACAGTTCTGCTCCCCTTTATTCATACAATAATTACAACATTGGTAACAGCATTTCACTACCCCTATATTCAGTACAAAAATGATTTGTAACCCAACACCAGCCAAAGTTGATTACTTTGAACAACACACCGCTCTGCGTCTGCTGGATACCTAAGCAGAGCAGGAGCAAACTGTATTTACATGAACACATCTAAAGTCTCTCCCCCTCCCAGCTAGCTGTCAGGCAAGAATTCATTCAGACTCTGTTTACACTTGTTCCCACGAGCTCTACCTGCTCCTTTTCCCCTTTCCATCCTAATCTCAGCGCTCCTTCCACCAACATAAATCCAGATCCCATATCCACACCCTCCTCTGCTTCATCCTCCCCACCTCTGGTGATGATTGCTCCAACTCTGGCCCTTCATCCATCCCCACTTTCTCCATTTCCCACACACTTCCCTTGCCACCACCTCCACCCCTCTCATGCCACCACTCCTTATCTAATGCTCATCCCCCCTCCATCCCCAATCCCTCCTCCCCTTTTTTTGCTGTCTCTGGAATTCCCTCTCCATTTCTGAAAAGATCTCAGTCAGCAACAATTGCTTCATGTCTCACTCCCTCCAGCTCCTGGGTCTCACAGAAACCTGGGTCCCTTTATCTGACACTGCCTATGCAATTACCCTTCCTTATGGAGGACTCTTCTTCTCTCACACTCCCTGCCCTCATCAGACTGTGCTGGGGGTGTTAGGTTTCTCCTCTCCTGTTCCTGCTGCCACCAACCCCTCCTTCTTCCCCCTTCCCATACTTTCTCCTCTTTTGAACAGCATTGCATCTGAGTTTACTCTCCACCTTCATATCACTGTAATCTACAATCCACCCAACTTCTTCCATCAACTTTCCTCTCTGACCTCAGCTCATGGATCTCTCTCTTCCTCTCCTCACAGTCTTCCACACTCACCCTTGGTTACTTCAATCCCTTATCTTCACATATCCTTGCCCTCACCTCTTCATTTGTCCATCAGCCCTGGTTCAATTCTTTACTCACCATTCACTTGACGTGGTCTTCACCAAGCATTGCTCTCTCTCTGTTATGGAGTTCCCCTTCTCCCCCCTTTCCCCTTATGCCCTGTCACTCAGGCTTTCTGTGACTTCCAGTCCATCAGCATTAATGACTTCTCTGGTCTCAGACCTCTCCTGCCTTCTCTCTGTTCACTGTCTTCTGTTGATATGGTTGTTGATTCGATTCTCTCAAGTCCTCACTCACCTCCACCCTTGACTTTTTCCCCACTCCCTTCCATCTCAGTGTCTGCACTACCAGATCCCATCCCATAGGTGCTGGAACTGGAGATGATGAGGGTGCTGCTGCACCCTCTGGCTTGAAGCGGTTTCCATGACATACAAGGTTTGCAGTTCAGTTCAATGGCTCTCAGCATACCCTACTATACACATTGTTCCAGCGCCCCTGCCCTAGCCCTGGAAAATCCCCAACATCTGCTTCCTCCACTCCTGCTCTTATACTGTGGAGCATCTCTGGAGAAAATCTCTTCCCTCCCTACAACTCTTTCTTCCTTCTTCCCAGTCCCAGATGCTGCAATTTCTTTTCTTCTCTCCTCCTGTAACCCCACCACTTGCCAAGTGATCCCATCCAACCTGATCTCCCTCATACCCACTCTTATGAGTTCCCTCACTCTTCTCCCTAAGCTCTCACTCTCCTCTGGCTCTTTACCCTCACAATAAAAACATGCTTTGGTGTGTCCTATTTTAAAAAACCCTCACCAGTTACCTCACTTGCCCCTCCAACTACCATCCCATCTCCCTTCTCTCTCTCATCTCTACACTCATTGAATGTACTGTCTATAATCACTGTCTGGAGTTCCTCTCCTCCAATTTCATCCGAGACTGTCTCCAATCTGGTTTCTGCCCCTTGCACTCAACTGAAACTGCTTTTGCCAAGGTCTCTAATGACCTCTTCCTAGCCATAGCTCAGAACCAATACTTCATCCTCATCATCCTTGACCTATCAGCTGCCTTCAACACAGTCAACCATGGTCCTCTTCTTGCAATTTTGTCCTCCCTTGACTTCCATGGTTCTGTCCTATCCTGGTTCTCCTCCTGCCTCTCTAACCACTATTTTAGTGTCTCCTTTGAAGGATCCTCCTTAGCCACCCTCCAGCTTTCTGTGGGGATTCCGTAGGGCTATCTCCTTGGTCCCCTTCTCTTCTCCTTATGTGCCTTATCTCTGGGTAATTTCATCTGTAAATTCAAATTTCAGCTCTACGCTGATGACTCTCAGTTCTATCTTTTTACTCCAAACCAGTCTCCTTCTGTCCAAACCTTGTGGATTTCTAGCTGTCAGTTCAAGCTCAACAAGACTAAGGCAGAACTCTTAATCTCCCCCTCAAGCTCTCCCCACTACCTCCTTTGATATGATAATACAATTAATAAATAAAAATAATGATATACATATATTGGGCCAATTTCATCACTTTCAAGGGAGAATTACATCAGGGATGGGAGTTAGCATTAAAACATCATCAGCTTCTGGTCTGCCCTGGTAACTGTATATATATCCCCTAGCTTCCATTCACTATACTTCCATTCAGGGAATGATAGTCTGTTACTATTATTTGGGATACAATTTATCACTTTAACAATAGTCCCATGTGTGGAAGATGAGCAGAAAGCCTTAGACATACCCCGTTGGAGATAGATAGACGGGCCATAGGCAGAGCTCTCCATGCTTAACCCCCATATATAAGTATGGAGGTAAGCAATGGTGTAGACTTCAGTCACAAAATCTATCTTGATATGAATCCTGCATCCCCAATACCCTGAAAGTGGTGCAGTGGTCTTCAGTCTTAGAGCCAGAATAGCTTCCAAGGCAAGAGACTGCCATGCACCATGGGTCATGTTGAGGTGATGGATTTAACTTAATTCACTCTGCTCTTCACAAGCATTAGTCCTGGTTACTCATGTTTTATGCAAGAGAAGTGATTTCACTCTCAGTTAGTTGAAATGTGGTTCTATGAATGTAGCTCAGGGCTGGGAACAGGATCCTCAGGTTTTATTCCTAGCTTTGTCACTAACTCACTCTGTGACATTGGCCTTCTCACTGAGATCAGAATTTTGAAACTTGGGTACCTAAGGATGACCCCCTGGGCCCAATTCCCCACTGCTTTGACTGTTATGTAGTTACTTACACATGTTCAAATAGCTGAGAAATACTACCCTTCTGATCTGGTAGCATATTACATCCACTTTGCACAACTGTAAATCATAGAAACATTGCGCTAGAAGGGACCTTGAGAGTTAATCTAGTCCAGCTCCGTGTGCTGAGGCAGGACAAAATACATCTAGACCACCCACTTCACCAGCTCCACAATATTAGAGAGACAAGGTGGGAAATGTACTCAGAGTGTCCCAGCTAAATAAAAGGTGGAATAAAGTATTTAGCTGGGACACTCTGAGTACATTTCCCAGACCTGAAGAAGAGCTTGAAAGCTTGTCTGTCTCACCAACAGAATTTGGTCCAATAAAAGATATTACCTCACCCACCTTGTCTCTCTAATATTGTGGAGCTGACACAGCTACAACAACACTATATTAGACCATCCCTGACAGGTTTTTGTCTAATCTGTTCTTAAAAACCTCCAATGACAGGGATTCCACAGCCTCCCTTAGAAGACTATTCCAGATCTTAACTATCCTTATAGTTAGTAAGTTTTTCTTAATATCTAACCTAAATCTCCCTTGCTGCAGATTAAGCCTATTATTTCTTGTCCTATCCTCAGTGAAGTTGGAGAACAATTGATTACCATGCACTTTATAAGAGCCATTAATATATTTGAAGATTGTTAGCAGGTTCTCTCCTTAGTCTTCTTTTCTCAAGACTAAATGTGCCCCGTTTTTTTTTAACCTTTCCTCATAGCTCGGGTTTTCTAGACCTTTTATCATTTTTGTTGCATTCTTTTGGATTCTCTCTAATTTGTTCACATCTTTGCTAAAGTATGTCACCCAAAACTGGACAAAATACTCCCACTGAGTCTCACCAGTGCTGAGTAGAGTGGGACAATTACCTTCCATGTCTTCACATAAAGCATGTTAATGTAGCCCAGAATTATATTAGCCTTTTTCGCAACCGCATCATATTATTGATTCATATTCAATTTGTGATCCACTACAACCCCTAAATCCTTTTCAACAGTAGCACTGCCTAGCCAGTTATTCCCCATTTTGTAGTTATGCATTTGATTTTTCCTTCCTAAGTTAAGTACTTTACACTTGTCTTTATTGAATTTCATTCCTGTTGATTTCAGACCAATTCTTCAATTTGTCAAGGTCATTTTGAATTCTAATCCATTCCTCCAACGTGCTAGCAACCCCTCTCAACTTAGTGTCTGTGATGGGTTGTTCCCCTCTCCCCCATCCGGGATGCCACCTGATATACTGAGGTCCCACTGAGCCCGCCTGTTTCACCAGCCTGGGCTTCCTCAGCGTCCTTGCTGTGTCAGGCACTCAAGCCTTCTCTAGCACACACACAGCTAAGGCCACACTCAGCTGCAGACACAGAAACTGAAATCAGTTCTATGTGGGAGGATTCAGATCGGGGATTTACCCAGCACCCACGTGCACACCTCCTTTGGGGTATAAACCCAAAATTATATTGTCTTGCGCTGTATAAAGAACTGTACAATGCAAGCTCATAAAAAAATGCCCCCTCCCTCAATGTGGAAGGAGATATGCACAGTTTTTTGCCCCCCTCCCCCGATATGAATTGCACAAATTGGTTTATAGAAAATAAAGACAAGTTTAATAACTACAAAGGACAGATTTTAAGTGATTATAAGGGATGGCAAACAGATTAAAGTAGATTACTGAGCAAAATAAACAAACACAAACTAAGCTGAAGTCACTAAAGAAACTGCTTACAAATAATAATTTCTCACCCTAAAGTTGTTTTAGGCAGGTTGCAGAGTTCCTTTAAGCAGCAAGCAAAAGTAGTTTGTCTTCAAGGAACTCTTGTTATATGTTACATCTCAACATGTGTCTGATAGCAAATTTTATGACTCATTAAACTCCTGTTCTGTTTCTTTATAGCCCAGGAAACAGTATTGGGAAAGTAGGTCCTTCTAACTAAAATTCATTTGCAAATTTAACACCATTAATCTGGGCTTGAATAGGGACTGGGAGTGGCTGGCTCATTACAGAAGCAGCTTTTCATCTCCTGGAACTGACACCTCCTCATCTATTATTGGGAGTGGACTACATCCACCCTGATTGAATTGGCCCTGTCAACACTGGTTCTCCACTTGCGAAGTAACTTCCTGCTCTCCATGTGTCAGTATATAATGCCTGCATCCGTAACTTTCACTCTATGCATCTGAAGAAGTGAGGTTTTTACCCACAAAAACTTATGCCCAAATAAATCTGTTAGTCTTTAAGGTGCCACCAGACTCCTTGTTGTTTTTGTAGATACAGACTAACACGGCTACCCCCTGATACTAGGTCCTTCTAGATATCTGGAAATTCTAACTATACTGAGTTGCATG
Organism: Terrapene triunguis; assembly: GCF_002925995.2. Classification (NCBI taxonomy): domain Eukaryota; kingdom Metazoa; phylum Chordata; order Testudines; family Emydidae; genus Terrapene; species Terrapene triunguis. Next base: position 53,695,899 of record NW_020664393.1, read on the forward strand.
TAAACCTACATAAATATCTGTATTGTACTATTGACCAATGCCCACCCCTTTATGTTACTGTTATGGTTACAGAATTCCACAGTTCCCCCACTCTTAGATTAGGTCTTGGGCTATAGTATCTTGTTCTTACCCTGAAGGTCCAACTTAGTTCTTAGTTTCATAGAGTTTAAGTCCAGAAGGGACCATTAGATCATTTAGTCTGACCTGCTGTATATCACAGGACATTACATTTCAGCCAATTACCCCTATATTGAGCCAAATAATTTGGGGCATACTAAAGCATTTGAGTCCTCAGGAGACTAAACTATTGTGTATCACAGATAGGCAGAAAACATGAGAGACCAAAGTGCTGCCAGTGTCCAAGGCCCCTGCAATAGCGGGTAATTGATCAGGTGATTCATATCACAGAAGAAGGTGAAAACCCCACCAAGGCCTCTGCCAATCTGACCTGTGGGAAAATTTCTTCCAAACACCAAATCTGGTGGAGAGTATGACCCTAAGCATGGGAGCAAGACCTATCAGCCAGTCATCTAAGAAAGAGTATTCTCTGTCTGCCCCATTCAGTGTTCTGTCTTCAGCTGTGGCCAATCCCTGATGCTTCAAAGGAAAGTGAAAAAATCCAGAATATACATGGTCAATTGTGCATCAGGAGCAAAAAATCATTCCTGATCCCCGCAGGCCACCACTGAAGCCTTGAAGCATGAGATTTGATTATATAATTGTTGGCTTAATACAGAGCTGTAAGTGCAATGAGCAGATTGAGTGCAATACAGAGCCATTCTCTCTATGGCCCATGAGGGAAGAGAATGAACTCCCTTCAGGAGGCTGTGACCAGTTGCATACAGTGATCAGAAAGCCTTAAAAGAAAAGTATTATTTATTTTTGTGATAAAGAAGAATAGGAACAAAGCTTTAAAGAAAAAAGAGCAGTTGCTTGGTATAATAATGGAGATGTAAACAATTTGTGAGCCATCGCACTTGGAAGAAGGATCTAGCTGTACACACTCCTATATCACCATGATTACAGAAATGATACTAATATTAAATCCATAGGAAAGAACACATATTGTATCTAGAAACTGCCAGGTTTCAAATAAGATGGAGAAGACCAGTTAAGTCTTTGAGCCATTCTTCCTGCCAATGTAGGATTGTTCCTTGCCATACATTTTCCATTGTTTTGGCCATTTCTCCTTGAAGACTATTCTGCGCTCTAACCACGAAGAACACAGTATAACAATAAAGTGTTTGGGCCTGTTGTTAGTCTCCTAAGTTCGTTATATTGTAATTTATGAAGATAGGTTCATAGATTTTACAAAAGCTGCTTGTTGCTTGCATTAGGAACTACCAGTCTTGTCTTCCCTATTTTGGCTAGAGGACTTTTTTGAGTACTTGAGGAGTGGAGAAAGATGGTAACATTACAATTTGCTGAAGCCTGAATTGCAGCTTTCTGACTCCTTAATTTGAAAGGGAGGGAATGCTGCATCTGAGACAGTCTAATGTTCTGAAAGAGCCTCTTCATACGATTTTAGCCATTGACAATGGTGCGGTAAGTTCATTGTCTAGAGTGACTCCCTTTAACAAATTAAAATGCATATTGTCAATAGCTGGCTGATTTGCATATGTCCACTCATATTTTCCAAGTATTATCTTACCCGCCTTTATCAATATATGGTTTCACAGTATTTCCTAGTTTTTAATCATTTAACTTTAGTTCTTTATTTTTCATGTTAAAAGCCAGTTTAACAAAGGAGTTCAGTTTCTCAGGCATTTTAAAGTTATTTTTTTATTACACCTAAAAGCCCTAATCAGGGATAAGGAACTAGTCATTCAACTATCAGCAGCAGGGGAGGAACCAGGATGAAGTCTTCACCAGGCTGCATAGCATCTCTTCCCAGCAGGGGAAGAGGAACTTTATCTGAGAATATATTTCAAAGGTTTCCTGGTCTATATAGAGAGGGGGAATGGACCCCCTAAGGTATCCTTCACCTGAAGAGACAAAGGAACCAAGCACTTGGAGCTCTGTGAAGGTTCCTGGCTAGAGGGTCTGGTCAGCCATGCTGGAAAAGAGACTTGGTCAGAAATACTTTGAACAAGAGAGTTTAGTCAGGTTCAATCTGGTTTTAGTCTTAGCACTGGCAGATTACTGCTTGGGCCAATGGGGCCTGTGCCCAGCCCAATTTGGGGGCCCTCAGGAGCGCCGGAACTCTCACCACAGCCCCCCCTTCCTCCGCTCCACCCCAGGGCCCTGCCCCTAGCCAGGCTGGAAGCCAGAGCCAGGCCAGAACCACCCAAGGATCTTGGGTCACTGTGGGGGGCCCTGGACCCTCCATCTGCCCTGGGTGGGGGGCTAGGGTGCCCAAGCTCAGTCCCTGACCCATTCCCCACCCCCCAGGACAGGTGGAGCATCCAGGAGCCCAGGGCACTGGAACTGGGGAAGGGTATCGGGGGAGGACATAACCCTTTTAACAAAAGAAACCTGCCTTAGAGGCAGGTGAGAGCAGGAAGTGCTGCATCATCAGCGTCAGCCCCTGCTCAGCTGAGGCTGGCAAGCTCCATGTGTGGCTGCAGCTCCCAGCCCTGGCTCTCAGGTGAGTCCTGTTCCAGGCAGAGGGAGCCCAGTTCAGGGAAGTGGGAGGTTGTAGTGTTGGAAGACAGGGAGGGGATGGATGTATGTAGTTAGGGGAGGACGATGTGACCCAACCCCAAACAGGGGCAAGGCATGGGGGATGCATGTGGGGTCATGTGCCACTGGCCCCCCCGCCCATTTCCGTCAGTGCTGAGCAGCTCTGCTCAGCCTGAGGGTGGGGAAGAGGCAGTGGGGAAGGGGAAGGGGGATGGAGGGGAGAGGGGTTGGGGGAAAGAAGCAGGGGGGAAAGGGGATGGGGGATTGAGGGGAGGGGAATGAGTTAAGAGAGGAGGGGTGGGGGGAAGCAGTGGGGGAGGAGAATGGGGAAAGGAAAGAAGTAGTGGGGAAGGGGGGAGGGGAAGGAAGGAGTGGGGAGAAGGGAATGAGGGAGTGGGGAAGGAAGGTTGGATGGGGGAAGAGAAGGGGGAGAGGAGGAGTGGGGGGGCATGGTGAGGGGAACATGGGGGCCTAAAAAGTTCTTTGTGCCCAGCGCCCTAATAAATCTTAATCCACCTCTGAGTCTTAGAAGCATATTTTTACTTTTGTTTGCTTGTAACCCTTTCTGTCTTTATTCCTTATACTTGGTATCACTTAAACCTATGACTTTTTGATTAATATACTTGCTTTACTTTTAATATAAACCAACACAGTGCTGGGATTAAAATAAAAGTGTTTGTCAAACCCCGGTTAAATCAATGAACTGCTGTTTACTGTCTCTTCTAAAGGAGCAGCAAATGTAATAACTTCTGTGATTGTTCTAGGAGAGGGCTGGACGCTACAGGGCAGACAATTTGGGGGAAATTTGGGACAGAGGGGACGTGCTGGGGTCATCTTGCAAGGAGTGACCAAGGCTGGTGGAAACCAGGGTGAGGCTATTGTGCTGTGAGCATGCTGCCGGTGTCAGGTCTCTTACCTAAGGCTGCACAGCACAGAAGCACCCAGGGTTACAAGACAGGAGGTGACACATCCTCTTATTGGTCTGCGTTGAACCCCAAGGTGTCACAGAGGGCAGGAGCAATAAGGTCCCAGGGTTAGTAGTTACACAGGTTAGCCCTGTGCCCAGATGATATGGAAGTTCCAAATGATATGGAAGGATTTTTTAAGATAGATAAATAAATAAATAAATAAATATCTGCTATCTCTGGCTGCTGTTCAACCTGGCAGTCATGGCTGGCTGATTTCTGCAGCAGAAGTGGGTCCCAAGGAGGAATCTGAAGGATAAGAGAGTAGTTAGTGGCTTCTGGATTAGTTCTGTTGTCAAATCTTTTATTTTATTTAAAGGAAAAATAATTATACCCAGCTCTTCTTTTGTGTCTGGATTGCTTGAAAAGAGTGATTTCCCCTTTTAAAAGTCTTCCCCACAATAATTCAAAGCATCTCAGACTTACCACTTTCTTTTAAACTCTTTCAATGTCGATGCAGTGCTCACAAAAGGTCTTTGTTTTGATAGCCCACTTAGAGAAATGAGCTTGCTTGGTTGTTTTTTGTAAAGTCGGGGCCTGATTCTGATTTCATATACACGGTTTTGTAGAATTATTCCTGGTTTACCCCATTGTGAGAGAAGAAGCAGGCACTCAGAGCTTATAAAAATACCTCTCCTAAGTTAGTTATATTTGAGCTGGGACTGAGCGATAGATTCTGCTCCCAGACACCATGGTGTAGACCCAGAGTAACTCCACTTAAATTTATGGAATTACTCTGGTTAAACAAGAGCAAAATTACAGCAAGCTAGGGTTGTTTCACTCTGGAATGTGAGCAACCACACAGGGGCTTAACGTGCTGTAATTTATGTGCATGACTTCATACCTTTAGTTGATTTGACTTAACTTTCGTGAGCATCCCCATGTACACATGCTTTATGAAAGAAGCTGCCTCAATAACAAGATACCTCAAAAACTTTATTTTATTTCAAGTTTTCCTCTAATTTTTGATGTGTGTGTTCAATATTTTGGCAAAGTCTTGTCTTAGTTCAACACAAGGTTCTATTTGCACAAGCTCTTATTTGAAAACAAGAAGTACAATTCTTGGGTGAAAGTTTCTAAATAATCATGGAAATGCCAGACTGTGAATAGGCACGGGCAGAGTTAGGGCTCTGAAATGGTACTAGACTGACAGCAGTGAGATCTTCTCTTTACCCACTAACAAGTACAGTATAGCATGGGCAGCTGGAGTATAAACAAGCCCATGCCAACATGTCTCAATCCTGACCCAGTAGGGTCACCTGTAGGGGTGAAACCATAGTTCATTCTCCAGGCTCATTCAGTCTGTGACCTCTCTGCTCCAACTCTCAAGAAGGGGAACTACTGTGATGGTGGGTTTTGTGATGTAAACCCCTGTCCACTGGGAACTGGCTTGAAACCACACCTCATTTCACATGAAAGGCTCTGCATCTCCATTCTCAATGTCTTGGGGCATCCAGTCCTTCTTTTTCTTCTCTTCTACTAAACAAATTGTTAAAAGACTGGGAGGAAGTGCTAGGGGGGTGGGAAACCTAAAGAACTTTAAGCATGTGTTATGTATGATAGCAACAGCTGTAGCCCTGCTGACAATATAATCTCACTACAATCCCCAGGATATAACTCAGATACTGAGTCTCAGATTGAGGAATTGTATGACAAGATGCTTAAAGAGAAATATGTTTGGACCCTTAGAAAGGGGAAAGAAAGTTAAGGAAAAGTAAAACAAAGGAGAAGTATGCTGGTGGTCTAATTAGAAAAACACAACTATAGTGCAATAGAAAAGGCCGCTACACCCAAAGCAAACATACTCAGCTGCATGTTATCTGCTTATTATATTAAGTACTTCAAAGTTTATTTGCTGTTAATGCAATAAGAGAGTGAACTGTCACAAGCCTAGAATCCATGCTGGTGCTTCTACCTTTTCATGTCATCACCAAGCAGTGAATCCCTGCTAATATAAGAGTGGATGCCAACTGGAAAAAATACCAATAATATTATTGAACAGTATCAAGGGAACAATGTCCTTTCTTCTGCTTGTCCCTCATGCTGAACAAAATTTACAGAGTGCAAAGCCAGGAGCAATTGCAGAATTTGCCTAACTTTTTCCTTTCTTTAATTAAAGTCACCTGGTTTTTAAAAGAAGTAAGTGAGAAATCACAACCATCTCTTCAAACAAATCTATTGGCATTACCCAAAAGTTTGGACATTTCTTGCACTACCCATAAAAACAATATTATAGTAAATTACATATGATTTACATTTACAGTATATTGTCTGCTTCTTCTTCAGCTCCGCTAAGCTCATTAGTTACACTGGTCAAACAGTGTCCTGGAAAAGCCCAGGTTCCATGTTCCAGCACAATTCCCAACATTTTGTATCCTGATTCCAACACCCAGTTATCCAAGAACATTTGACAGGAGATATCCATCCAATGGGTGATTTCTGCCTGGTAACCATCTTACTCCTGTCCAGATACTCTACATCTCAGTTAAGGAGAAGGAAACGTAACTAGAACCTGACAGTAATTAGTATTGCAATGGCTCTGCCCCGATTCAATGTTGCCCTACACCTTGTGCAGCAATGTACATCATTGCAAAGGGAGTGAAAAGTGGGTGTAAAATGCTACCAGGACAGAATATTTCAATATCCACTGTGTACTGTGGTACATGACTACCCCAAGGGACAGGGCAAGGGAGAACCAGGCTTTCAGACTCAAGCATCTGGTTTGGTGCATCCCAGATTCCACTGCACATCAGAGCAAGCAAAACTTGAAAGCAGACAGGCTAGGTCTATCATGCAGCTAGATGGGCCCATGTAGCTCCACTGTAGAACTAAGAAGAGGTAGCCAGAGGCTTGGGGGAAGAGTCATAGCACGAGGAGAGTCTTCAGTGAAGATTGCTGATGTTGAGAGAGAGACTTACATCAAAAACTCCGCTGTAAAGGCAGATGGGCTACAGAAATGTACAGGAAGACTGGGTCATGAGAGAGGCCTTCAGACATTTAGATACATTGGGCACATGTCAACATTTCTCCCATTTTGAAAGATTCTCCCATTTCCAGCAATATTCCCTATCTCTCTTAGTAGAAATGAGGGAATCTTTCAAAACAGTGAAGACTTTTAAGGGCACCCATTTTTGATCAGATAAAATATTACAATAATAGGTGCGTCTCCAAATTGAATCAATTTCCTAAACCTTTTGCTGTTGCTCATCTTTAATTATAAACTATTATAATAATAAATATACTGATACAAAAACTGTGTACAGCAGGCCAGAGAAGCAAGAAAATACAGTCTAAAACTTCTGGAAGAGATATGTGGACAGCTGCATATGTACTCACACTCAGGGATCTGTGACTAGGATTGGGTCAGAAGGACTTGGAGATCCATTTTAGAGAAATCCTTTTGTTAAGAGATCTCTTCTTTTTTACTCACCATTCTCCTTTTTCTTCCTTTGCTCTGGAGAGTGGTTGTGAATGCTCCTAATGAGACACTACTTGGTGCCCTGTTGGCCCAGTCAGAGCAAAATCAGACACATACTTTTTCAGATCACAGATAGGTCAGGCTACCCCAGTAAGTCCTAATAAGCCAAATTATTCTGTGAAGACTCAGGACTGTTAGGTATTTAAAGTCCTGTTGCCCTTTTTTGCTCATGTTAACTGCGCAGATAGCTACCATTTCTGTCTGAATGGTCAGCACCAGGGAACCATTAGTAAAGGGATAAATAATGAGACAGAGAACATCGTAATGCCTCTATGTAAATCCATGGTACACCCACATCTTGGGTACTGTGTGCAGATCTGGTTGCCCCATCTCAAAAAAGATATATTAGAATTGGAAGGGGTACAGAGAAGGGCAACAAATATAATTGGGGATATGGAACAGCTTCCATTTGAGGAGAGATCTATTGGTCTATTTTGCAAATATAGGTCTGTGGCGGGGCATCTTCCTGCCTCAGTTACAAAGGGTTTAAAGAGCTCCTCTGGATACAGTCAGCCCAACTGTGCTGCTCCTGTGAGGTGATCAAGACTGGAGAAGGGCAGGTCCTTAAAAGGGAGGAATCCAGCTCAGTCCAGGTGGCATGCAGGAGCAAACAGAACTAGAACTTCCTAACCCTAGGGAATCAGAAATGTTGGGCTGAAAGGGACCTTGAGAAATCATCTAGTCCAGTCCCCTGTGCTGAGGCAGGGCCAAATAAACGTAGACCATCCCTGACAGGTGTTTATCCAACCTATTCATAAAAACCTCCAATGATGGGGATTCCACAACCTCAGTTGGAAGCCTATTCCAGAGCTTACCCACCCTTATAGCTAGAAAGTGTTTCCTAATATCTAAACTAAATCTCCCTTGCTGCAGATAAAGCCCATTATTTCTTGTCCCACCTGGTGCAGGAGTGGAGGGAATCCAGAAGCTATTACAAATCAACAATTTTAAATCAATCCACTCGGGCAGCTAGCCACAGATCTGTCCACAACAGCGATCTATGTGACACACATTTCCCCCATCCAAATACCAACTCCCCACACGACAATGGGGCCTCAGTTGTTAGCAAGACCTGGCAAGTTTTAGCAAGGAAACAGGGGTTCTTTACTGGGGAGACTGTGTGACAGCATCAGCCACCTGGGCTCTCTGAGAAGTAGAGGGACCATTTTTTCATTAATTTTCTTTATGGAGTGTTGGAACCTGTGGTTGTTTGGGCACACAAAGGATAAAGGAGCCCAAATCCCCTGTCTTGATGTGAATGGTCAAGAACTTAGCACAGAAGCAGGGACCTGCTAAATTAACAGTCCCAGTATGGGTTAACAGTACAAGGTCTATTAGATTCACAATGTAGTTAGACCTTGGTACAGACTCGCCTGGTGGGGATGAAGGCAGTTCTTGGAGACACAATCTTTCTTCAGTGAATCCACAAGTGGCATGAGGGCATATCCTAGTATATGGGTATGACTAACTCTGGGATGTCACATGTTGGTACTGTGGGTGGCATTATCTCCATCTCTGGCCTATCCCTTCATTATTAGCCATGATTGGAATTAATTCTGTGAGATTACAACATATCTTCTAGAAAAACATCTAATCTTGATTTAAACATTCCCAGGAAAAGATATGCTCTAGGAATTATCCTGGGGAAGTTCTCTAGTCTGTATTATACAGGCAGTCAGACTAGATGGTCACAATGGTCCCTTATGGCCTTGGAATCTATGATTATGCAAGAGCTTGGGGAACATGGCACCAGAAAAGATGACCCTGCCTTGGCTCGTGAAGCAGGCCCGCAGGGATAGCCAGTTTAGGGGAACCAGAAGACCCCCTTGAGGGAGGCTTATGGTCCATGAGGGATAGTTCCCCATCCAAGTCACAGACTGATGGTAATATAGGGATTATTGTTGAAGAATCTAGAAGCATTATCACCCAACATGGATTTTGTCCAAGAACAGAGAAGAGGCCCAATGCTGAGTCAAGCCTATGAGCAAATTACATCCATAAACAACAAAGTAATGGAACCCTAATGGGAGAGACTTTGAGCCTCACTTTGAGTGCTGATGAATGCTTCTATAACATTTAACTTGATAAATAAGCGGGCAAAGTAAGAACACAACTGCCAATCCCCTGGCTGTCCTGCCAGACACTCCTGCACATAGCGTATCACATACTTGTACTGGACATTTTGGCTGGTAGAAGATCATGTGCTACATAGTGTTCTATGGCCAGAAGGTCAGAGATTACTGTGCTTCCTGTCCAGAGTTCCAATTAGCCACCCCAAAGGGATCCCAAAAGCCCTGCTATTCCCGCTCCCAATGATAAAAATTTCGAGTGGTTTGCGATGGACCTGATAGAACCTCTGGAGAAGACTGCGACAGGACACCAGTACATCCACATAATCTTAGACTATGCTACTCTTTACCTGGAGGCCATCCCACTACATTCCTTAAAGGTGGCAATGGTTGTCACAGAACTCATGAAACTCTTCACATGGATAGGGATCCCCCAGGAAATATTAACAGATCAGGGAACCAATTTGATATACCAGTTAATGCTGGAGATCAATCCCCTAAAGACATTTATATAACACTCACAAATGGATGGATAGGTCAAGAGGTTCAACCAAATCCTTAAGGCAATGTTGAAGAGGTTCATGGCCTCTGATCCCAAGGATTTAGACCTGTCCCCTTTCTGTTTGCCATAAGGGAGGTGCCACGAGCTTCCACTGGGTTCTACCCCTTTGAGGTTTTATATAGGCGGAAACCTTGGGAAATACTAGACCACCTCTAAAAAAGCTGGGAAGAGCAGGACCTGAGGGCCAATGAAGGAACTGCTGCTAGGCACAGCAGGGGTTAAAGAAAACCTCTGGGTTCAGCTAGCCCTGTCCTGTTATACCTGCAGCCAATGCCAAGCCTGGAGGGGTGAGAGAAGAAGGGAGCCTGGGTCAGTATAGGGCTGACTGGCGAAGAGGCAGGAGCTCTCTGTATGCCTGCTTGAAGGCACAGACCTGCAACCTGCCTGCCAATGCAGCCACTGGAGGCAAGTAAGTCTTCCCCTGCCAAGGGGAACCTACAGATAAGCTCCAACTGCGGGGCAACTGGACTAAGCAGGGCCACTCCCCAATTTAAAGGACTTGCATAGGGAGCAGGCCAGGAAAACAGGCCCTGAACCCCCCCTCATGGCTGGGAGAAATATCAATCTCCCCTGTTTAGAGGTTGAGCGACACAAGACCCTGGGCCAGGACCTGAGGGAGAATGAGGGGTCAGGTCTCCCTACTGCCCCCCAACCAACAATCTAGCCACTAGGCTTTCCAGCTACTGAGGGCCCTATCACAGGGCCGCTATCTCCACCCAATGCAATCTCCTACTTTGAGAGCATCTCAAGAGATTGGGGACATTTTTGTGAACAAATCTTTTAGGGAGCCCAACAGAAGGAGTAAATGTACAACCAGAATGCTTGCCTACGGACCCTTCAAGCTGAGTGACAGAATACTATTATTCCCCAGCAAGGAGTTTAAATTGCTAGGCAGATGGCAAGGCCTTTGCCCCAAGGGGGCGCCAAATAGGTACACCCTATCACAAAGACCAAATCCAGCATTTCTTCCTCTGCCTTCGCTGGTAGCTTTGTCTGAATAAAGGCTGACTGAACTGCACAATCTGGCCAACCTGTAGTAAATTTAAACATAAATCATGATTGGGAAAGAGCTCAGGCAAGCTTAAGCTTGTCTTTCAGGCAAGGTGCTTTACAAGATTGAGCTTGCTGGCAGCAATAATGTTCATCCCTCCTTGAATTATATTTCGACCATTTTTTTCCCTGAGAATAGTTAAGTTGCAATTTTAATGCTTTTAGTGAGCTTCTAGAAACCAGGATCAGGACATTATTTACATCCTGAAACCAACCTGTGTCTGGAGAATTTCAATCACATCACTTTTATGAGATTCTACAAACTGAATGCTGAAAAGCCTTCTGTGGCACTTTTCTGTAAAGCAAAAAAAAATCCACAGAAAATATCTATTTCAGTTTTCAATATTAATAATTCTTCAGTACATCTGTATTAAGATGATATCTTTGCTGTAGATTTGATTTAGAACAACTTTGTATGTATCTTGTGCTCTGATACGGGGTTTTATTTCACAGAATCCATGCTTAATATGTCCTTAATGAAAATGAAATGTTAGTAAGTGACTGGTAAGATGTGAAAGTTATTCTCCAAGCCATGAAGGGGGAGTGTTTCATGCCTCATATACTGTATAAAAGAGACCAAACATTTGTAGATGCATCAAGCTAGCATGCAAATCAATAATCTGTGTTACAAAAAAGGCATAGCAATGATCTCAAAAATCGCATTTAAGTGGGAAAATTGACAGTATCATGTTGACAGACATAAAAGAACATTGATGAAAAGAGCTGTTGAATTGGTAATTTAACATAAAAATATAGTAGATGATTATAGTATGATCAATTTGGTAGTAGACACTCCAGCTCATGAAGAGCATAGGCTGGGCAGCATTCATTTCATCCATTGCTACCATTTGGGGTTGCATCCTATTTGCTTGAGAAGTGCTAATAAATCACACAGGCAGAGAAGATCATTTGAGAATGTCCAGGTGCTTTATCATTCTTAAAGAACTTTTGCCCCATATTTTATTAAAGTCATATGACTTTTTAATGGAAGCAATTTAAAGTCACAAACCAAATTCTGCTCTTAATTAATTCACAAAACCTCATTGACTTTAATGGGGTTGCACGGAATAACAGAGCAAAATCTGTCCCCATATATCTCTCCAGCAAGAACTCCACTGGAAGCTATGACAATGTCCTGGCAAATATTAACTCTGTATTTCTTCCCCAAGTAGGGACTGAATAGGGGGGTTCAAAGTCAATTTTGTTATATCTATTTTGTTGCTGGGTTATTTGATTTTGGGGGGTAATTGACTGATAGGCCTGTTTGATTATTAGTGCATTTTAAAAAAAAATCCAGGGGCCCTAGAGCTTTGAATGTGTGCTCTTTCATTGCAAGGCTGTAGTAATCAACATAAATAAATTAATGTTGGTGAAGACTAAAACAAGGACATAACTAGGAAATTCATGTCTCCTCGTAACAATTATAACTGGCACTTTATAACACTTTTCAAAATGTTGTGCAAACATTAACTAATTAAACCTCATAATGACCCTGTGGCTTGGTAAGCAATATTCACTCCGTTACATACCCCTTTTAAATCCATTTTTACAGATAGGAAAACTGTCTCCCTTAGGTACTTATATGCTCCCCCCACTGCAATATTTGAGTCCTTCACAATATCCCTGTGAGATAGGGAAGTGCTATTATTTATGTTTTACAGGTGGGAAACTGAGGCATAAGAAAGACTAAATGACTTGCCCAAGTGTACATAGGATGTCTGTGGCAGAGCAGGAATTGAACTTAGACCTTGTAGGGCCCAGGCTACTGTACTAAGCATCAGACCAGACGTCCTCGCCTATGTAAGGTGAAGTGACTTTTCTACAGCCACAAAATGAGCAAGTGGGAGAGCCCCAGAGATAGAGCTCACGTGTCCCTCCATACTCAGTGCACTAGGTCACCCTACATTCTATTCAGCCATAGGCCAGCTCTGGTTCAGGCACTGGTAATACAGACATTTCTACTGGAGATCTAGTGTTAAATTCTGACCCCAGTAAAGTGAGTGTTTTACACTTCAGCGGGGCCAGGGTTTCACTCCTAATCTTATGTGAGTTTGTTACTGTAGCTGCCTTAGTAATATGAGCGGAACAGAGCTACAGTAAATGAGGGGCAACTTTTCCAACAAGGCTTTATTGCTTAAGCCTCCAAAACAGCTGTTTTCCTGAGCAAAGACTTACAATTATGCCAGACCCTGCTGAATTATGTATTGTAAGTTTAGGGAACACACTACAATTGGTAATAGAATGAACTAAGCCTTCCTTGGGTACTTACTGAGGTTTGAGGATAAGACAAGTCTTAGAGGTAAAAAGCCCAATGTTTCATATTCCAATCATTTAAGGCTACATTTTCAAATAATGTTTTGTAAGTGCACCACTGGGGCAATGAAACATAAAACTGCACATGCAAATATAAGATATAACACTCAGATTTGTTGTTGGAACAGGATTTGATTATTCTGTACAAGAGCAGGGCAAAATAGCACTAGTTGCAGAGTCATTATGAAGTCTACATTATGATTCTTGAAGGCCAGGGGAGCATGTGAAAGAGAGGATTTAGTCAGGATACTTTAGGACATACTCTGGGGAAACCCAATCCCATGGCTCCTTCATCACAGGAATCTTTCAGCATGTCTGAGAGCCAGTGAGCCTCTGTGGCTGCCAAGAAAAAGACTGAATCTCAGGTCTCACCCCAGCAGTGACCACATAGGTGGGTGTTGCTGCCAAGCCTGCCCTCGTCATTGGGTACTACATGGGGATATGATAGATGAAGGGAAAGATAGAAGAAGATTTGGTGACTCAACGCACTGCTCTATATGATGGTGAGGACACAAGGAAGCAACACTGGAGGAGGAGGTACTTCATCTAACATCCCAGCACTTGGATTTGGGGTCTCCTCAGCTGAGTGACAGCAGGGGAGATAACAAATTAGCCAAGCAGCCTAGGATCTGCAAAGCCAGTGACAATGGATTCAGTGGGGCTGAAGATCTCCCATAAAGATTTGTGGACACAGGCCAAAGCCTCCAGAGTCTCCCCACCAACAGAGACAATTTTATCTCCCCCAACCACAGATCTCTTTTTCTTTCTCTCACAGAAGTTCTGCAGGGGTTAGTGCAGCGCCAGTGCTGTATAATACCTCCCTGTAAAGGTGTTCTGTAAATTCAGCCTCTGGGAAATTCCCTTGAAAGATATGACTCAAGTTATACATCTGCTGGGTAGATGAGTAATGCACAATAAACAAGTTGTCTTATCCTCAGGGACTAATCCCATAACTTCAACACTATTTTAATAGTTTTGCAGAAGGGAAAATAGGGACTTATAGAAAATTATTTTGAAATGTAAAAGTGTGACTTTGAACTTGTAGGTTAAAAATAGACACTATTAATAGATAGTGATTGTTATTATTCAGTGTTTATAGTGTGTTCAGCATGGTACAGAGAGCACGAGAGGCTGGAGCTTTTGTCCTCAACAGATGACCAGTTGATTCGGGCATGGATTCAGAAAATGGGTTTGTGTGTGTGCATATTTAAATAAGAGCACTTCACCAGAGTCCCATTGACTCTGATAGACTTCAGGAAGAAGTAGGTGAGGAGAGATTGGGTGCTTGGCAACAAGATAGGAAGGGTGTTTCAGGCATATGGGATGCATGGACGAAAGCACCAAGATGAGAGTGGGAAAAGGTCAACAAAGGGAGGAGAATGACATGAGATATTGGTATGGGGTGGGGGTTGAAAGAGATGAAAGATAATGTTCCAAGCAGAGTTGTGCCAAGCTTTGAAGATGCAGAAAACAAATGATGCACAATGTGACTCCATCCTCCAGTTTGGCTGGTACTTGTCTTACAGACACTTTGATATTAGATACAGATGCAGTTGCTTACATATCAGGAGCAGTTTTGACATAAGAATCAGAGAGACTTGGACGGGGGATAGCCTACGCAAAAATCTATGTTCTGCAGAAAGAAATTACTAGTAGTGTAACCGTGCCTTTGTGAGTCACAACTGAGAATACCAAATTCAGGACAAACCGCTGAGAAATGTGGCAGATACACCCAAGACTGGTGGCTAATCCCCCATAGGATATACCAAACCAACAGCAAAGGTAAACTTCTATTTCACCACACTGGCTAACAAGAAGTCATAAAAGCAGTTTCCTTAGGCATTCCAGTCCTTGCATTACCACTGAAAACACTAGACTTGGAGATAAATGGTTCTTTAAAACCAATCTCTTCAAATAAAAGGTTCTTCTGATCCCAAAGGACCAGTCACACACCCAGGTCATTATATTACTAAGGCCTGGTCTACACTAGGCTTTTATGTCGAATTTAGCACCGTTATATCGAATTAACCCTGCACCCGTCCACACCAGGAAGCCATTTAGTTCGACATAGAGCTCTCTTTAAATCGATTTCTGTAATCCTCCCCAACGAGAGGAGTAGCGCTAAATTCGAAATGGCCATATCGAATTAGGCTAGGTGTGGATGGAAATCGACGCTAATAGCTCCGGGAGCTATCCCACAGTGCACCACTCTGTTGACGCTCTGGACAGCAGTCCGAGCTCGGATGCTCTGACCAGCCACACCCCGGGAAAATTTGAATTCCTTTTCCTGTCTGGGCAGTTTGAAGCGCAGTTTCTGTTTGGACACCGTGGCGAGCTCAGCAGCAGTGGCAGCAGTGGCAACGATGCAGAGCTCTCCAGCAGAGATGGCCGTGCAATCCAATAGAAAGAGGGCCCCAGCATGGACGGATCGGGAAGTCTTGGATCTCATCGCTGTGTGGGGAGATGAGTCCGTGCTTTCCGAGCTGCGCTCCAAAAGACGGAATGCAAAGACCTATGAGAAGATCTCTAAAGCATGGCAGAGAGAGGCTACAGCCGGGATGCAACGCAGTGCCGCGTGAAAATCAAGGAGCTGAGACAAGGCTACCAGAAGACCAAAGAGGCAAACGGACGCTCTGGATCCCAGCCCCACACATCCCGTTTCTACGAGGCACTGCATTCCATCCTAGGTGCGGCCGCCACCACTACCCCACCCCTGACCGTGGACTCTGAGGATGGGATATTGTCCGCGGCCGGTTCCTCCGACATGTTAGCGGACGGGGAAGATGAAGAAGGAGATGAGGAGGACGAGGCAGTCGACAGCGCTGGCACCGCTGATTTCCCCGACAGCCAGGAGCTCTTCATCACCCTGACAGAGATCCCCTACCAACCATCCCCCGCCGTTACCCCAGACACAGATTCAGGGGAAGGATCAAGCAGTAAGTGTTTTAAATATCTAAACATTTATTTACAACATAACTGGCATATTTAAAATATTAACAGTAGCTAAAGTGCTTTAAAACATGTAAACATTTATTTGCAACAAAACAGGAAGATTTAAAATATTAACAGTGGGTAAAGTGCTTCAAAACATGTAAACAGGAAAGTCAAACAAAAGGGGAATCAGTGCAAAGTGTATCATGATTAGTCTGTCTTTGGGCGCCTCAATATATAGTCCGAACCATTTTCAAAAAATTGCACAATGTCCGCTTCATGATTATAATGCCCAAAACCCTGCAGTCATTTGTCCCTCCAAGGGCACCTAAGCCAAGAACTGGTCAATGTAACCGGGGATAGAGGCGACATCCTCCAGGGAGAACTCCTCACACACCTCCTGCAGGTGTTTTTCCAGCCTCATCAGCAGGTTCCTGGGCAGGGAGAGCTTATTAGGCCCCTCGTGGTAGGACACGTTTCCCTGCCACAACGCCAGCAGGTACTCCGGGATCATGGCCTTGCAGAGCAGTGCAGCAAATGGCCCCGGTTTCTGCAGGCTGTCCCGGAGCATCTTCTCCTTCTGGCTCTCCGAGACCTTCAGGAGGGTGATGTCTGGCATGACTCCCTGCTGTGAATTAGGTAGGGGAAAGTTAGTATTGGGACTGCTTGCCCGTCCCTTTACAGAACTGCAACCGCCGGTTTACAGCCACGCGGTTTACAGCCGCGAGGGGGTGGGACAGGGCCAGAGTTCATGCTTGCAGGATTGCTGCCAGCAGAGACTCGCATTGCTTTCTATGTGAAAGGAGGCCAGTGCCACTCTTAAAGTTTTAAGCAGCCACAAGTCTACGGCTTACCATGTTTGCCAGCTAGACAAAGTCCGGTGTCCAGCCCTGCTCCTCAGCTCGCCACAGCAAGACCGCAGGCACGGTAGGCGAGGGCCGAAAATTCGACCTTGTCCTCAGTGCGCGTGTGATAGGTGCTCTGCATGGTCTTGTTCACAGAGAAAGACTATGTTCTCTGTTCACAGATACATTGCTCTGTCTCAGGAATTCACTCCCTTTTTCCAATTCCCACAGCCACATCTGCCCAGAGGCTAGCGCACATTAGGAGGAGGAAGAAGAGGACACGGGAAGACATGTTTGCTGAACTAATGGGATGCTCCCGAGCACAGGCAGCCCAGCAGACACAGTGGAGGGAGAACTTGTCCCAAATGCACCGGGCAAACATTGAACGGGAGGAGAGGTGGCGACAGGAGGACAGGCAGGCTACTCAAACGCTGCTTGGACTAATGAGGGAGCAAACGGACACGCTCCGCCGCCTTGTGGATGTTCTGCAGGACCGGAGGCAGGAGGAGAGAGCCCCGCTGCAGTCTCTCTGTAACTGCCCTGCCCCGCCACCAAGTCCCATACCCCCCTCACCCAAAGTCCAAACACGGAGGGGTGGAAGGGGCCGTGAAAAATTTCACTCCACCCCTGCGGACTGCTCTACCACTAGAAGGCTCTCATTCCCCAAAATTTGAAAAGTCCTTTCCTACCCGCCTCACACAAGACCCCGTCCAAGTTTCACCCCCCCGTTCCATGTGCGGTTGTTAATAAAGAATACGTTTCTGTTCATTTCTGTTTCCATCCTCTTCTTTTGGAGGGGAGTCTGTCTGAAGGGGGGGAAGGGGCTTGGTCATTGGACAGGACAGTCACCTTTAGCAGGGGGCAGGTGCAGCAGCAGGGCACATATACAGTGCAGTGACTAGTTATCCTGGTCAGTCTGGGAGGTGGTTTTCATGTTCTGTGTGGTGGGGGGGGTGGTGTTGCTCTGTGACTTGGTGGCGGGGGAGGGCAGTTACAGATCTTATGCAGCGGTCCTTACCCTGGATCACAGAGCCGCGCAGCAGGGGATCTGTAACCCTCCTCCCCCTGCAAGACAGTCACATAGCCGACACATACACGCAGTCCCGGCCAGGAGGGCTGGCAGGCTCCGTTGAAACAACCAGTCCACCACCGCGGAGCCTGTCATTCCTGGAGTTTAGAAGCATCATTTGCATCACAACACTAAACCCGCCCCCCGCCACAGTCTGCGTCCCAGGTTTAAAACATTCCCGCGAAAACAGTAATAAAGACAATGGTGTCCATTAACAAAACAGAACAGATTTTATTTTTTGGGAAGGGGGTGAAGGGGGTATGTGATTGGAGAGGATAGTCGACGGCAACTGGGTAAAGAAACGGGGGCAAGTTCTGCTTCTGTGTCCACAAACTTAAAAGTCACTGGGTACCCTGCTCAGCCTTGAAACTGGCTTTCAAAGCCTCCCGGATGCACAGCGCGTCCCGCTGGGCTCTTCTAATCGCCCGGCTGTCTGGCTGGGCGTAATCAGCAGCCAGGCTATTTGCCTCAACCTCCCACCCCGCCATAAAGGTCTCCCCCTTGCTCTCACAGAGATTGTGGAGCACACAGCAAGCTGCAATAACGATGGGGATATTGGTTTCGCTGAGATCACAGCGAGTGAGTAAGCTTCTCCATCTCCCCTTGAGACGGCCAAAAGCACACTCCACCACCATTCTGCACTTGCTCAGCCGGTAGTTGAAGAGTTCTTTTTCAGTGTCCAGGGCGCCAGTATAGGGCTTCATGAGCCAGGGCATTAGCGGGTAGGCTGGGTCCCCGAGGATCACTGTAGGCATCTCCACATCCCCAACAGTTATCTTGTGGTCCGGGAAGTAAATACCTTCCTGCAGCCGTCTAAACAGACCAGAGTTCCTGAACACGCGAGCGTCATGAACCTTGCCCGGCCATCCGACGTAGATGTTTGTAAACCGTCCCCGATGGTCCACCAGTGCTTGCAGCACCATTGAAAAGTAGCCCTTTCTATTGATGTACTGGCTGGCCTGGTGGCCCGGTCCCAGGATAGGGATGTGAGTCCCATCTATAGCCCCACCGCAGTTTGGGAATCCCATCGCGGCAAAGCCATCTATGATGGCCTGCGCGTTTCCCAGGGTCACTACCTTTGACAGCAGTACCTTGACGATTGCCTTGGCTACTTGCAGGACAACAACCCCCACGGTAGATTTGCCCACGCCAAAGTGGTTCGCGACTGACCGGTAGCTGTCCGGCGTTGCAAGCTTCCAGAGTGCTATGGCCACTCGCTTCTGGACAGTCAGGGCTGCTCGCATGCGGGTGTCCTTGCGCTTCAGGGCAGGGGACAGCAACTCACAAAGTTCCAGGAAAGTCCCCTTCCGCATGCGAAAGTTTCGCAGCCACTGGGATTCATCCCAGACCTGAAGCACTATGCGGTCCCACCAGTCCGTGCTTGTTTCCCGGGCCCAGAATCGCCGTTCAACAAAATCCACATGCCCCATTGCCACCGTGATGTCCTGGGCGCTGGGGCTCGTGGTTTCTGACAGCTCTGTGCTACTCTCCGACTTCAGGCCCTCACGGCGGTGCCGTAGCCTCCTCGCCTGATTTCTCTGCATCTGCCTCAGGGAAAGGTGTATGATAAGCTGCGAGGCGTTGAGAACGGCCACAACTGCAGCGATGGTCGCAGCGGGATCCATGATCGCAGTGCTGTGGCATCCGCGCTGTCACTGATCTAAAAGTGCGCGAACTGATTTCCCGCCGGCGCTTTCAGGGAGGGAGGGAGGGCGGTAGTGACTGACGGATGACGACAGTTACCCAAAAGCACCCTCGCCACATTTTTTTACCCAGAAGGCATTGGGGGCTCGACCCAGAATTCCAATGGGCAGCGGGGACTGCGGGAACTGTGAGATAGCTGCCCACAGTGCACTGCTTCCAATGTCGACGCTTTCCCTGGTAGTGTGGACTGACAAAGTCGAATTACTGTCCTTAGTGTGGACACACACGTTCGACTTTCTAATATCGATTGCACATATTCGATTTAACTAAAATCGAACTACTCTCGTAGTGTAGACATACCCTTAGATCTTACCCAAAAATCATGCTGATGCAAATCCTTTAATATCTAAAATCTAAAGGTTTATTCATAAACAGAAAGAAAGAAGGAAAGAAAGGTGAGAGTTAAAAGTGGTTAAAGGAATCAAATACATACAGTAATTGCAAAGGTCTTGGTTCAGGCTTGTAGCAGTGATGGAATAAACTGCTGGCTTGATAAGTCTCTGGTTGCTTCCAAATCACTGGAAGTCCCTTTGTTATAATGTTCCCATTAGTATAAGTGCATAGTCCAGAAGCATGAGCGGGAAAGAGGAAAAATGGAGGTGTTTCCAGGGCCTTTTATAGCTTCTGCTATGTGGAGGGAAACCCATTGTTTCAAACAAAGCCTTCAGCACAGCTAGTGGAAAATCACAGGTGACAAGATGGGGTTTGGAATCACATGGGCAAGTCACATGTCCATGTATAATTTTGCTTAGTCACAGCAGGAAATCAGTACCTATACCCCAGACAGAAGGTTTACAGGACAGTCCATTCAGTGTAGATGGGCGTCTCCCATGGTCCATTGTCAGTTAAGTGTTCCTTGATGGGCCACTTCCAAGATGTGCAGGCTAAACACCTTGTGGGCATTACCCCAGGAGCAAACATTTGAAATCCAGGTATAGAGCCAATACTTGTAACTTCAAATACAAAAATGATACATGCATACAAATAGCATAATCATAACCAGCAAGTCATAACCTTTCCATAGATATCTTACTTGCCACATTTTGTACAAGATTTGTTGCAATTATATAATACTGGTTGCAATCATGATCTATATCATCATATTTTAATCAGATAACATCACAAGTAGGAAGGCATATTTTGGCAGTAATTAATTCTGTTGACCATTCACCATTTCAGTACAATCTCAGAGTTACAAACACCTCGGGAATGGAGGTTGTTCATAACTCTGAACAAAATGTTATAGTTGTTCTTTCAAAAGTTTACACCTGAACATTGACTTAATACAGCTTTGAAACTTTACTATGCAGAAGAAAAACCCTGTTTTTAACCATCTTAATTTAAATGAAACAAGCACAGAAACAGTTTCCTTACCTTGTCAAATCTTTTAAAGACTTTCCCTTTATAATTTTAGTTATTTACGTTTAACACCGTACTGTAGTTTATTTGATTTTTTTTTTTGTCTCTGCTGTCTGATTGCATACTTTTGGTTCTAAATGAGCTGTGTGGCTGACCAGTCAGTTCATAACTCTGGTGTTTGTAACTCTGAGGTTCTACTGTATCTATACAGAAGGAAATTTATCTCACATAGCTCTTTTAATTCAAGAATCCTGAAAGACATGTAACTAGGGGGCTAGAGAAAATACAGGCATATAAATTCCTGGTTCTTCTTGCCTCTCCCCACCAAGTGGAAGGGGCTGGAAGGAGGTTAGCTTAGCAGCTGAATTAGAGCACTATTGACTTTCTCGGCAGAGTGAGCAGGAGTCATGGGAGCACAGATCAAAACGTCCCTGATCTGCATGCAAGTATATGCAAGGGACTGGCAAGACCTCTTGGCATGCTGACCCCCAGCACAGAGAAGACTGTGTAGACAGGATTTATGCCACTCACTGGAATGGAATGGTAGAAACATATGCTAGGGGACCTTTGTAGAGTCCCAACAAAGGGCCACCCTACTATTTTTCTTGCATGGAAGACTAGCAGAAGAGAGTACAAAATGTATCCTTACTACTCCTCATGTTTGGAGATAAGCTGGGGACCACAGCAGCAATCACTGGAAGGTATTCTGGAGAAGGAGCTAAGGAACCTGTATCATTTGGATCTACATCAGTTTGTAACTAGGACCAACCCTTGCAGTCTTAGAACTAGAGAAGAGTTTTTACACTCCACAGCAGCACTAACTCCCATGGCTCAAGGTGAAGGAAAACACAGTAGTGTGGTCTGTGCAGGGGTGCTTGGGAAGGACACTGAACACATTTATATCAATTCCTTATTCCCCTGAGCAGCCCCTCACCTGCCTTCCATGTTGTGGCTGGAGTTTCGACACCCTTCCATCACCTCCTTTGTGCAGTGGGCCAGCAACCTCAGAATCAGGGAACCCAGGGCATAGCTGGTTTATGTAGCCAGTGAGACTTATCCCACTCTTACTGCAATATAAAACCACCACCAGGCTTTGATTGTTTACGTAGAAGTTACTAATTGCAGCTTGACTGAAAAGCAAAGGTCCATTAAAAATCTACTTAGAAGATATAAAAATTTCTGTATCTTTGGTATAATAGAAACTTTAGAAATACTGATGCTTATGTTTTTCATTTGATATTAATGTTTATGGTGAGAGGCTCTCTGGCTTCATGGCTGTTTTTCTCAATCTGCATTTCCTGGAGATCATTAGAATTTTAGAGTCAATAAAAAGATGCCATGAGATTTACAGAAAAGCATTAAGCAACTTTTATTCTGCTTTTCTTAGCTGCTGACTTGGGTGGAGATACACTTCTAATACTACTGTAAGCCTCTGAACCCAATTCCATCACTGAAAATCATACAAATGTATTAGATGTATAAATTTCTTCCTGATCCAATTACTCCTAATGGGATACACATAACAAAAATCAATGTCAGAATCTTTTAAGTAATGCATTTAAACAATTTCAGCATTGACCTTTATTGTATTTATAATTTTTTACTTTTAACTATGCATATAATATTTTCTCTCATAAGTCATGAAAATCCATCAGCAAGCAAGCATCCTTCTGCAATGTGTAGATACTGAGAGTGAACATGATTAAGCAACAGCCAAGGTGGCATAGTAAAGCATAGTAAAGCGATCTGGGCTCAGTGCTTGCCTGCACATTACTTTTGGTGCCACTGGGGTTGGGTGGGGAAGTAACTCTAAACCACCTGTCTACTTTCATGATTTTGGGCCAGCTGGAGGCTGACACGGCCTCCTACATAACTTAGTTCAACCTAGTGGCTGCTGTAAGTTATCCTAGCTGCTGCACTGGCTGGGGATCTGGTGAAACATGATGTACTCCACTTTGCCCTTTCCTGGCCTGGCATATCCCTTTCTTATTCCCAACATGCCCTCTATGCCAGTGGTTTTCAAACTGCGGGTCGTGACCCAGTACTGGGTCGCGGAATGTAAGGCAGTGGGTCACGGCGGCTCTGGTCAGGACCGCCAACCGGGCCGTTAAAAGTCCCATCGGCTGTGCTGCCCGGCTAAGGCAGGCTAGTCCCTACCTGTTCTGACACCACGCTGTGCCCTGGAAGCGGCCAGCAGCAGGTCCGGCTCCTAGGCGGGGGGCCCACTGGGCTCCGTGCGCTGCCCCTGCCCTGAGCACTGGCTCCGCACTCCCATTGGCTGGTTCCTAGCCAATGGGAGCTGGGTGTGTGTGCCTGCAGGCGAGAACCACGCGGAGCCACTTGCACACCTCCGCCTAGGAGCTGGACCTGCTGCTTGCCTCTTCCAGGGTGCAGCGCTGTCCGCGGTGCCAGGACAGGCAGGAAGCCTGCCTCTGCACCCTGGCTGTGCCACTGACCGCAAGCCGCTCAAGGCAAGACTGCGCCCCAATCCCCTGCCCCAGCCCTGAGCCCCCCAAACCTGGAGCCCCTTCCTGCACCCCAAACCTCTCATCCCTGGCCCCACCCCAGAGCCTGCACCCCCAGCCCAGAGCCCTGACCCTCCTGCACCCCAACCCCCTGCCCCAGGCCAGAGTCCCCTCCCACACCCTGGACCCCTCATTCCCAGCCCCACCCCACAGCCCTCACCCCTGCACCCCAACCCTCTGCCCCAGCCCTGAGCCCCACCCATACCCCAAACCCCTCATCCCCAGCTCCACTGGGTCGCAGGCATCAATTTTCTTCAACTGGGTCGCCAGAAAAAAAGTTTGAAAACCACTGCTCTATGCTGAGGAGCTGGGGTGAGGGGTAGTATAAAGCCAGCTATTCTGGCTTTGCCCCGCCAGGGTGCACCTCCTTGGCCAGCCATGCAAAGTAGCAGGGGTTGTGGCCAAGGACTGAGTCCTGTTGTTTTAAAAATATTCTCCATTTTACTCCTCCTGCACTACTTGTTGTATAACACACACCATTTCATTATCTTCATTAGCAAAGAGTGAAGCTGAATGCAGGTTAAGCTGAACAAGTGCAACTTGATTAAACACTGTGACCTACTCTGTCAATGTGGCTGAGTTGCTTTCAGCCTAACTCCCCGCATTCCCTGTTCCCCTGTTGTCCCCTCAATAGCAGCCCCTCCAGGGAACATAGGCTCTCTGACTCCAGTTACATTTATCATGGTACATCTTGCGTATTTTAAAAACATTTTAATATAAACATTAAAAACAAATAATTGATGCCCACCCTGGGTTGCTTCAGCCAGAGGTTGCTAGTGTGTAGAAGAATTGGAGTCTTATCTTTACTACAGATTCAGCTGGTTATGTAGTCTTTGAGATAATTTGGTCTTCTCAACAGGTAACCACACCAGGAGTGACCTATTTCTGTTTTCCTGTCACCTGTCTCCAAGCCTTGCCAATTAGACTCTGTGGAGTCTTCTCCCTCTCTGTGGGGTTGACCTACTGATGGTTCTCTGTTTCTCGTTCTGTGATGATCTCTGTATCTCTATATCACCCAGCTCTTTCTGGGTGTTGTCTCTGCTGGCTTTTGTCTCCGGTTCCTTCAGGTCACTTTTTTCTCTTGTATAGTCACCTTGTATGACTTGGGTGCCACTGCACCCATCACAACTGCCTTAGTTCATTCCTTGTGGTGTCTATCTAATGGCTGGATCCTCACAGGAGTGCCTGTCTCCAGGGCCGATGAGTCCTTGGCAGTCTTGTTGCATTCTAGTGCCTACTTTCCCTGACTGTTTGCCATCTTCACTCAGTGGTGCCTCCATCCTTCCAGCTGCTACAGGTCTCATTGGTAACAGGGTTTTGGTCCGTCTTCCCATCAGTGCCTGTGCTGCATGCACTGTTGTGGTACTCTATGTCAGAGTACTCCAGGGTGTCAAAAATGCTAACAAGGAGTCTGAAGCAGAAAAAACAGCATTGTTTTCACAGTTGACTCCACCTTACCTCTGCAGGGAGGAGGTGTAATGGTCAAACTACCATTTATGTGCAAATTCCTTTAATTCTTCTGAGGCAAATCAGAGTCCATTGTTGGGGAATACAGTGTTCAGAATGCTATATCTCACAAAGTGAACCTTCAGTTTGCTAATCACTGACTTGCTTCTTGTATCAGGCAGGGCATTGACTATTGAATCGTTGAATTGAAGGTAAATAAGTCCACTCCTACCTTTCCCACGATTGGTTGAACAGCTCATGTGGCAACAGAGTTTCTGCTGGCAGTTATCACATGGCTGGCAGATGTGTCACCCTTCTACCAAGGAGTAGATTTGTGTAGCCATTCCTGGCCAGTAAACACACTCTCGAGCCCATCTAAGGCAGCTGTCAATGCCTAGGTCTGAGGCATGTATTTACTGCATGATATCTTTATGTAATGGGGCAGGGGAAACTGCTCTCTGACCTCGAAACAGTATTGCATCCTGCAGCCTCAGCTCATCTTTAATTTGAAAATATGGTTCTTCTGCTACCCGTACTTGGCTTTTTCTCTTCTGGCCACTCTGCTAGTATTGCTATCTTGACTTCTTATAGTTGGGTGTCCTTTCCCATAGCCTTTTCAGTTTCCATCAGCTTCACTATTGAAAGCATAGTACGTTAAGGGATTCAGTGTCCTGATCCCCATTCTCCTCACTGATGGGAATATATGTCCTGCTCAGAGTGTCAGCCAACACCAGTAATCATCCTAGAAAATATCTGATCTCTATCTAGTAGCACTGGAGGCACATAAACATGTGCTGCAATCTTTTTTTTTCTGGAGCACAAAGAAGGAGCTTTGCCATGATTGTCTCTCAGGGTTTGTGGTCTGGAGGCAGTATTACTGGGTGGCCATACGCAATGTTCTCTCTAATTTTTTCCAGCCATGTGCGGAATAAATTTTGCTATGTGCACCAAGGTATGTGTGGCTGTGTGCCACCAGTAGAAACAAAAAACCTAGATATATGTTTTTTAAAAGTTACCATAGGGATAATTACTCCAGCCAGGACAGGTTAGGCATTTTAGAACTCACTACTCAAAGAATTAAATTTAAGTGTAAGAGAAATAAAAATTATGAAATGCATAGATTAGTCAAAACACTAAAATAACACACTTTGAAAGAATAAAATTACAGAGAATATATGTGCATTGCAGGAAGTACCAAGAAGTAACAAAAGCAATAATACAACTATGTGATGGGAGGTGAGTGTGAAAGAGACTGTGTGTGTGTGTGTAACACAGAGACAGTGTGTGAGATACAGAGACCGTGTGTGTGCTGGCTGCTGGGGAAGTTTCTGAGAGATGCCGTGCCTTGTCTCTTTAAGGCACTCACTGAAAGCTCTCCTGCTCTGTCCAGAGCCCTGTCTCCTCTCCCCTGCTCTGTGGAGATGGGGTACATGGGCAGAGGGGGAGGGGGAGCGAGAGAGAGAGAGATTGTATGAGCTGGCTGCTGAGGAAGTCTCAGACACCGTGCGCTGACTCTTTGGCTACGTCTTCACTACCCGCCGATCCGGCGGGTAGCAATCGGTTTATCGGGGATCGACTTACCGCGTCTCGTGAGGACGCGGTAAAATCGATCCCTGATCGCTCTGCCGTCGACTCCGGAAATCCACCTCGACAAGAGGCGGCAGCGGAGTCGGCGGCAGCGCGGCAGCGGTCGGCTTTCCCCCGTCCTCACCGCCAGGTAAGCCGACCTAAAATACGCAACTTCAGCTACGGTATTCACGTAGCTGAAGTTGCGTATCTTAGGTCGGAACCCCGCTGTAGTGTAGACCTAGCCTTTAAGGCACTCACTCATTCACCGGGAAGGGAAGGCTCATTCAGACTTCACACCGCAGCAGCTCTCTCCTGCTCTGAATCCTGAGCCAGGCTGTCCCCTCTCTCCTGCTCTGTGGAGATGGGGTATGGGGCAGGGGATAGAGGACACCCTGACATCCGCACCCCCCTTCACCTTCCGCCGCTCTGCACAGGCAGCAGGAGGGTCCCAGGATCAACTGCAGGAGCAACGTAGCTGCAAAGAAGTGGGGGGTGGGAGGGGCACCTGAACACACCTTGCCGGCAGTCTTCCCTCTAATTTTTCCCACCAGTGTGCAGAATGAATTTTGTTATGTGCACCAATATGGACACATCACCTTCATATTGGTGCACGTAACAAACTTCATGTTGTGGGGGTGGGGCCGAAGGGTTCGGACAGAGCCGGTGCATGAAAGTTTCGCGCCCTAGGCAAAACTTCTACCTTGCGTCACCCCCACAGCCAGCTAACCCCACCCCCCCGAACAGCTAACCCCGCCCGCCGCGGCAGCTAACCTAGCCCGCCGCCGCCACCTGGGGAGCCCGCCGCCCCCCCCCGCCCAGGGAGCCCCCGCCCCGCAGAAGCTACCCTCTGCAGCTAACCCCGCCCGGGGAGGCCCCCCCCCACGGAAGCTAACCCCGCCTGGGGAGCCCACCCCAGCTCACCTCCGCTCCGCCTCCTCCGCTGAGCACACCGGCGCCGCTCTATTTCTCCTCCCCTCCCAGGCTTGTGGCGCTGATTGGAGGAGAATTCGAGCAGGGGCTGTGTGCTCAGCAGAGGAGGCAGAGTGGAGGTGATCTGGGGTGGGGAGCGGTTCCCCTGTGCGCCCCCCCCCGTTACTTTGGGCGGCCCTCCCCGTGCCCCCCCCCCGCCCCAGCTCACCTCCACTCCACCTCCTCGCCTGAGCGGGTTTTTAGGTGCCCTCAACCACTAGGTGTCCTAGGCGGCCGCCTAGTTCGCCTAGTGGTTGCACCGGCTCTGGGTTCGGAATGTGGGAAGGGGCTCAGGGCTGGGGCAGAGGGTTGGGTGCAGGGGGTGAGAGCTCTTGCTGGGGGTGCGGGTTCTGGGGTGGGGCTGGGGATGAGGGGCTCGGGGCTGGGGCAGAGGGTTGGGTGCAGGGGGTGAGAGCTCTTGCTGGGGGTGCGGGCTTTGGGGTGGGGCCAGGAATGAAGGGTTTGGGGTGCAGGAGGGTGCTCCGGGGCTACGGCGGGGAGAGAGGCCTCCCCCCATGTCTCTCTCCCTGCAGCAGCACCTGGGCTGTTGGGGGGCGGGGGGGAGAGGCGCTTCTCCCTGCTGCGGCAGCTGCAGGGCTGGGGCTGAAGGATAGGCACCCCTCCCCCCGACCCCAGTAGGTCTGGACTGTTTGTGTATTGCCTAAAAGTTGCTGATTACAATGTTTTCGAATCTAATTGTTATTCAATTTATTCATAGAATAATTTCCATTATGACTCCTGGATTAGACTATTTGCAAGCAATTTTTTACAGGTATTTTATATTTAAAATTTGTGTTGTGTTGGTTAGTTTTGATTGGACCCATGTGCTATTGTTTCTGATTCATCATTAGATGAATGTAAGTCTTAGAATCAGATTTCAAGTGTAGATACTCGTGTCTGAGAGTTCAAACTCTTCTTTCCATGATTATTCTCTAGTATTCACTTAAAATTTTGGTGTTTCAATGAATACTCCATATAGTAAATATATTCGCTGGAACACTACTGAAGGACACAGATGAAATGTTTCTTATTCATGAAAATATTTACGGGATATATTTTGTGTTTTTTAATTACTAAGTTCCATTACCAGCATTATATTGCTAGATTTTTAGAGTTCATTTCATGAGAGACTCTGCCACAGACCTGCTGTTTGATCTGGGGCAAGTCCACTCCAGCTCCCTGGGCCCGTTTCCCCTCCACCCTTTGTCTGACTCATGTGTGTAGACTTGATTTTCTGGAGACCGCAGAGAGCTGATAGGTAAGGTCCCATGGGAATCAAGACTGAGGGGAAAAACAACTGAGGAGAGTTGGCAGTTTTTCAAAGGGACACTATTAAGGGCCCAAAAGCAAGCTATTCCGCTGGTTAGGAAAGATAGAAAATGTGGCAAAAGACCACCTTGGCTTAACCACTAGATCTTGCATGATCTAAAAAATAAAAAGGAGTCATATAAAAAATGGAAACTAGGACAGATTACAAAGGATGAATATAGGCAAACAACACAGGAATGCAGGGGCAAGATTAGAAAGGCAAAGGCACAAAATGAGCTCAAACTAGCTACGGGAATAAAGGGGAACTAGAAGACTTTTTATCAATGCATTAGAAGCAAGAGGAAGACCAAAGACAGGGTAGGCCCACTGCT
Source organism: Terrapene triunguis (assembly GCF_002925995.2). Classification (NCBI taxonomy): domain Eukaryota; kingdom Metazoa; phylum Chordata; order Testudines; family Emydidae; genus Terrapene; species Terrapene triunguis. The sequence continues at coordinate 53,725,015 of NW_020664393.1, forward strand.
TAGTGAAGAGGGAGAAACAGTAACAGGAAACTTGGAAATGGCAGAGATGCTTAATGACTTCTTTGTTTCGGTCTTCACCGAGAAGTCTGAAGGAATGCCTAACATAGTGAATGCTAATGGGAAGGGGGTAGGTTTAGCAGATAAAATAAAAAAAGAACAAGTTAAAAATCACTTAGAAAAGTTAGATGCCTGCAAGTCACCAGGGCCTGATGAAATGCATCCTAGAATACTCAAGGAGCTAATAGAGGAGGTATCTGAGCCTCTAGCTATTATCTTTGGAAAATCATGGGAGACGGGAGAGATTCCAGAAGACTGGAAAAGGGCAAATATAGTGCCCATCTATAAAAAGGGAAATAAAAACAACCCAGGAAACTACAGACCAGTTAGTTTAACTTCTGTGCCAGGGAAGATAATGGAGCAAGTAATTAAGGAAATCATCTGCAAACACTTGGAAGGTGGTAAAGTGATAGGGAAGAGCCAGCATGGATTTGTAAAGAACAAATCATGTCAAACCAATCTGATAGCTTTCTTCGATAGGATAACGAGTCTTGTGGATAAGGGAAAAGCTGTGGATGTGGTATACCTAGACTTTAGTAAGGCATTTGATACGGTCTCGCATGATATTCTTATCGACAAACTAGGCAAATACAATTTAGATGGGGCTACTATAAGGTGGGTGCATAACTGGCTGGATAACCGTACTCAGAGAGTTGTTATTAATGGTTCCCAATCCTGCTGGAAAGGCATAACGAGTGGGGTTCCGCAGGGGTCTGTTTTGGGACCGGCTCTGTTCAATATCTTCATTAACGACTTAGATATTGGCATAGAAAGTACGCTTATTAAATTTGCGGATGATACCAAACTGGGAGGGATTGCAACTGCTTTGGAGGACAGGGTCATAATTCAAAATGATCTGGACAAATTGGAGAAATGGTCTGAGTTAAACAGGATGAAGTTTAACAAAGACAAATGCAAAGTGCTCCACTTAGGAAGAAAAAATCAGTTTCACACATACAGAATGGGAAGAGACTGTCTAGGAAGGAGTACGGCAGAAAGGGATCTAGGGGTTATAGTGGACCACAAGCTAAATATGAGTCAACAGTGTGATGCTGTTGCAAAAAAAGCAAACGTGATTCTGGGATGTATTAACAGGTGTGTTGTGAGCAAGACACGAGAAGTCATTCTTCCGCTCTACTCTGCTCTGGTTAGGCCTCAGCTGGAGTATTGTGTCCAGTTCTGGGCACCGCATTTCAAGAAAGATGTGGAGAAATTGGAGAGGGTCCAGAGAAGAGCAACAAGAATGATTAAAGGTCTTGAGAACATGACCTATGAAGGAAGGCTGAAAGAATTGGGTTTGTTTAGTTTGGAAAAGAGAAGACTGAGAGGGGACATGATAGCAGTTTTCAGGTATCTAAAAGGGTGTCATAAGGAGGAGGGAGAAAACTTGTTCACCTTAGCCTCTGAGGCTAGAACAAGAAGCAATGGGCTTAAACTGCAGCAAGGGAGGTTTAGGTTGGACATTAGGAAAAAGTTCCTAACTGTCAGGGTGGTTAAATACTGGAATAAATTGCCTAGGGAGGTTGTGGAATCTCCATCTCTGGAGATATTTAAGAGTAGGTTAGATAAATGCCTATCAGGGATGGTCTAGACAGTATTTGGTCCTGCCATGCGGGCAGGGGACTGGACTCGATGACCTCTCGAGGTCCCTTCCAGTCCTAGAATCTATTAATCTAAATCATTCTGAAGGAAAATTCCCAACCAGCTCTAATTATTGGAGATAATTAATGGAGATTCTCCTTTGTTTCAACTGGTAAAGGGGGCCTGGTTTTTATTCACAACGCTATACCTGTGCAGGTTAATTCATGACAATGGGTCATTTTATGTAGTAGGAATTCTGGATTCTGGCTACCTGCTTAAGCCCCCACCCCAAATCAATAGCATATGGGCTCAGAGGCAAACTGAGACAAAAGAACTTGCAGGACATAGGCCTTAAACCACTTTTCTCTTTTCTCTCTCTCTCTTTCTTTCTCATGGTGGTTCTGATACACAGCAATCAACTATCGTTAAAAGTCCTAGCGTACTCACACGTTGATGTCTTTATAATCTGTGGAGACAGATGTAGTCTTCTGAGAAACAATTCCAGACTGAACCTTATTAGAATTTCTGCAGAAATTTGGATCCCAGCTTTTTGTTCTTCCCAGGTGATTCTCATAACCCAGTACTTTGCTTATAGGTGTTCCATCTTATTTGAATAATAAGGTGGAATTGGTACAAAATACAGTTGCATTTTCCAGAACATTAACTTAATATAAGTTCATCTAATTATGACCCAGCTGCATTATCTATCTCCCACATTTGGGACCATGTAGAAAATCTATTTAAAGAAAAGTAGGCTGGTCTTGGGATAAAAGCACAGGGTGGGGCACTGGCAAGTATGGAATCTATTCTTAGTTCTGCCATGGACTTGATGTGTGACTTTGGCAAACCGCTGTGTGTTTCAACTTCCTTGTGTAGAAAGCACGGACAGCTTTGATTACACACATAATAGGGATATTGAAGGCTAGCTTCATTTATGGTTTTTGCTTTGAGATCATGCATGGAAGACATGCAAAGTGTGATTCCTTTACAAACAGGAGCCCATATTACTACTCTGAAGTAATACCTTCTCTCTCTATTAGTTGTCAGCCAAAACAAACTGAAATGTGTCACTTTAGATGTTCTCTTAACAATTGTGCATCTGGTTTATTAATCTAATTTCCTATTGATATCAGAAATTCTTTCCTCTTAAGTTTTAAATCTAAGATCAATTTGTTTTTACTGACTTTTAGCTAATTATTAACATTGCTTAATAGATTAACTCTTAATTACGATATTATTATAAAGTGCCTTGAGATACCTTGGCATGATAAGGTGCAATAAAAATGTAAGTTGCTCTTTCTATAAAAGATCAAAAAAGTGCACTCAAAATACTTTTTAGATCCCCATTTCAAAGATGCCAGTTTTGCTTTTGATCATTAAGTATTTTATAACAAACCTCACTTTATGGTTACCCATGTGTGAAGGCCTCTGGGTATCTTAACATAACTAAACTAAAGCCATAAGGGACAACAAACAAGCGACTCAGCCAATAAGATTCCAAAGTCTGAAAATCCCAAGGGGGCCTTTTAATAAAAGGCCTCCAAGAAAAACCCAGGTGATACAGGATGTGGTGATGGCAACTGAGTGAATGGAATTCTATGTACCGAAACAACACCCCAGGATGTACTAAGGGCATAGCAGCAATGAGCTGCGGGAGAGGATGCCTTTTTGAGATGTAAAACCAAAGCCTTGGCCACCGGTTGCAATTAAATATCCCTAGGCACTTTTTGAAATAGGAGGGTGTTCACTTTAATTCTGATCAAATTCCAATTTGAGTAATTATATTCTGCCTACAGAAAAACTGCTTCAATAGCTATTATTAGATCTATTTTTCCCTTGCTGGACTAAACTGTTATGTAGTTTTGCTGTGTGCTGTTAACACTTGCTGAGTTTAACCTCAAAGTTAAATATTTCAGTGATGAATGGAAGTAATTCATTTATGTAAAGTTTTAAAGTTTGGGATCTTTCTAGATGAAAGGAACTATTATGAATATAGGATTATTAATTATTGTGGTAGCTATGGCTCCAGACACATATCCAGGTAATCATGACTGGTAGATGTCTGTGAATAAAAGATGGAGGGAGCAATTAACTTAATACATGTAAATAAAATAAATATATGAGAATCCTCCCTATTAATAAGGCATCTTTGCTGCTTTGCGATGATATTGGCAGATGGAATGTGATGTGTAATTTTTAGCTGTTGAGCAGTGAAGGAAAAGTGCATGCCAACCATTGCCTAGCGAGGTTGGGATTTTCTACAACCCTGGAGCTTTACCATTCCTCCCGTCCTGCAAGAACGGAGGACCTATTACATGGGTTGAATGTTATCTCCAAGGACCTAATCCTGCATCAGAATCCATTAATTCCTTCCCCCATGTGGAATTGCAATGACTTCAGATACTGCCCACACAGAGCTTGTTGCAGGAACAGAGCCTTAGTCTCCTTCATTCATTTGATATTTTGACCAATTGAGGTATTTGGTTGTGAGGCATTGGGCAAGTCACTTCACTGCCCTTCACCTCCGTTTCCCTTCTCACCCTTTGTGTACGATGCAATCTCTTTGGGGCAGGGACTATCTCACTATATGTTTGTACAATGCATAGAACAATGAGGTCCCGGGATCCTGGTTGAGGCCACTGTGCACTCTTGTATTACAAATAATAAATTATGGTGACCTTACTAATTAAAACATTAAAAACTTTTAAAATCAGTGTTTCATTAACCAAATGTTGGTCCTGAGCACTAGATCTAGTCTAGATGAGCCTAGGAGAAAAGTTAGAAGACTTTTGGGATTCTAGTGCACATCTTTATTTTTAAGGTGCTTAATACAAGAATCCCAGGCCCAATTTACTTGAAATTTAGTAAAAAAGATTCTACCTCAAATCCGAATCTAGACTACCATTTTTTCTTTTTTTTTGGTAAATTAGAGAGTACCAGATTTATATCAGAAACTGAGTGGCAAACCTTAAGTATGGAGAGACTGCTGTCTCTATAATAACTATTCATAAAATTTCAAACCCTGAGATGTGGCTGTTTTTATGTAGTTTGATTAGCTCAGATTATTGCAAAAAATTGCAATCATCCCCATATATATTTTAGGTAAATGCTGCATTCAGATTCTAAGTAGAATGAGGTTTATCCTGATTCACAGTGGGATTGGATAACTGTTGATATTTTTGTTATAATAGTTAATGCCAAAAAAGAATACTGAAAGGAATATAAAACCTCATGGTTTCAGGTTTTAAACCCATCTCCGACTATTAGAGATTAGGCTGAGACTTTCCTGGGACAGATTATCCCACATCTGACTACTGTGGAATTTCTTGCACCTTCCTCTGAAGCATGTGGTGCTAACCACTGTCAGAAACAGGACATTTGATTAGATGGGCCATGGTCTATACCAGTCTGGTAGTTCCTATATTGAGATGGAGTAGATTGTTGTTTTTTTTTCTGATTGTTTTCTCAAGTGCTTCAGTATGTGCACTAAAATTTATGATTTCTAAGACTCTTTTTTGCTCTACTTTACCAGAACTTTATCAAACTCTTAGCCCTGGTCTACACTGGGTGGGGAGGTGGCGTCGACCTAAGATACGTAACTTCAGCTAAGCGAATAGCGTAGCTGAAGTCGGCATATCTTAGGTCGACTTACCTGACTGTGAGGACAGTGGCGAGTTGACCGCTGCCGCTCCCCCATCAACTCCACTTCCACCTCTTGTGAGCTGGAGTTCTGGAGTCAACGGGGAGCGCATTTGGGGATCGATTTATCTGCGTCTAGATGATTTATCTGCGCCCCGATAGATCGATCTCTACCCGCCGATCCGGCGGGTAGCGAAGACCTGCCCTTAGTTCAGGGCCCACTGAAATATGGATTTTAATCATCTAACACAGGAGTGGCCAACCTGTGGCTCCGGAGCCACATGCGGCTCTTCAGAAGTTAATATGCGGTGCCTTGTATAGGCACCGACTCCAGGGCTGGAGCTACAGGCACCAAGTTTCCAATGTGCCGGGGGGTGCTCATTGCTCAACCCCTGGCTCTGCCACAGGCCCTGCCCCCACTCCATCCCTTCCCGCCCCCTTAGCCTGCTATGCCCTCGCTCCTTCCCCTCCCATCCAGAACCTCCTGCATGCCACAAAACAGCTGACTGGGACGTGCGGGGAGGCGCTGATCGGCGGGGCTGCCGGTGGGCAGGAGGCACTGTGACCGGGGTCTGGGAGCTGATGCGGGGCTGCTGACATATTGCTGTGGCTCTTTGGCAATGTACATTGGTAAATTCTGGCTCCTTCTCAGGCTCAAATTGGCCACCCCGATCTAGCAGTTGTGGTCATTCTGCCTTTGAAGTCATATTTCTATATTTCAGTGTCCAAGCTCTTAGAGAGTGTTGCAACCAGGGAGTTAAACGATCCATGTGTACCTCTGATCTTTAATGCTGGATTTGCAAATTGTGCATTTTACTTTACTATATCTGAGACTATGCACTATAACAACAAGTTAAGAGACTGTAAGAGAGAGGTGTCAGAGGAGCTGTCTGCTTGGACATCTGAGTATTAATGAGAGGCATGATGGGGAACAGAAGAAACATCTCTAGAGTGAAACACTCCCCTGCAGTGGGAGGCTTAACAGCTGTCCTTAAAAACCCACCTACTGACACATTCACCCAGTTGCTTCCACTGTTCATAATTCCAGTCACCGACTCAAGTATTTAGTCACAAATTTGTTTTAGAGATTGGTGCAGACCAAGCCCTAGATCCAAACATCCCTAAATTCTGGTGATGTTTCAATGCATATCTAAACTACTAGGCTTTGATCTCATGTTCTTCTATTTCACAATTTTTCTCTAGCAGTGCTTTCCTTTCATCTATTTATTAAATTATCCCAACTTTCTATTTACCTGTTAATCCCTTTTTAATGGATGGGACAAAACTAAATCTCTAATGTGATCCAATTTTAAATTTTGAAACAGAGTTCACATTCAAGGATCCAGATACAAAGCAACTCACGTGGATTTTGAATCCATGCTTGAGGAACAACAGGTTTGATTGCTTCAGCCTGCCGCTTGTTACTGCTCACATTGCATCATGTCCTAGAGCATCAGATGTAGCTGCATGAGTCTGCAGGTTCTCCGGATTAACAAACTAAGGGGCAATAGCCTGATCGCCTAAAATATGAGGGTAGAATCACAAAAAGTCATTTAGTATCAGAGAGCACGTTTACCCACAGGGACAAGGCTCAAGGAGCAAGTCTTGGCTGGCAGAATCTTTTCCGTTAGCTTGCAATAGGGTGACCAGATTACATGAACAAAATATTGGTGGCGCTCCGGCTCGGCTTTTTTTTTTTGCTTCAGCGGCGCTTCGGACCTGCCCCCCCCCCCTTGTGTCCTGATATTTTGTTCATGTAATCTGGTCACCCTATTGCGAGCTAACGGAACAGATTATGCCAGCCTGACCATAGAGGTTTTGGGGGCGAGGTGGGGGGGGGTGTCTGTACAAGCATAGACCTACTAGGATCCCCAAGTGGAAGATGGTTAAATACCTGATCCTGCATCCGTGTTCCAACTTAACTTTATGAGTAGTTGCACTCAAGTCATGCTCACGGTGTGTAAAATTAAGTATATGCATAAGTCTTTACGGAATCAGGGTCTAGATTGGATTATATAAATGTAGCATCGTGTGCGTTAGAACATAGATATTCAGGCCGGCCTGTAAAGGCCTATACGTTAAGAATGTAGGTGTATTTTTATCACTTAGCTAGTTATAGAGGTATAACACAAAGAATCAAAATCACAAGTCCACCTGTGTATGGACCTACTCTCACTAGGATAGTCTGAGTCCTTGTTCTTAGGTAAGGCTTTTGGCTAAGCAGCAGGGGCAGCCATAAACTAGGAAGCGTACGGTCACATCCTCACATCCCAAACCTGAAATAAGGTGCTATTGAGCTGTTAGGAAGATGATCCTGTCCTGGTAGTGCCCATCACCACCAGATAAAGAAACAGATCTTAAGATGGTTAAAGAAAACTTAGTTTGATAGCATCCTGTCTGGCAAGAAATCACTTATCAATGGTTGTGGTTGTGAAACCCTCATTTCTGTATTGTTTTATCTTTATGGCCCCCACTTTTCTATTGTTAATCTGTCTGGTTCTCTAATTGTTTCTGTCTACTGTATAATTAATTTTGCTAGGTGTAAGTTAATTAGGGTAGTGGGATATAATTGGTTAGAGAATTGTGTTACAATATGTTAGGATTGGTTAGTTAAATTTCAGTAGAATGATTGGTTAAGGTATAGCTGAGAAGTTTACTATATAAACTGGGGTCAAACAGGATGTGGAGGGAAGGGAAATTGGAATCATGTTTGTTAAGGGGGGGAATGGGAATGGGGAACAGGGACACAGGCAAGGCTCTGTGGTGTCAGAGCTGGGAAGAGGGACACGGGGTAAATGCTCTGCGGCATCAGAGCTGGGAACGGAACCCTGAGGAACAGACTCTATCAGCGTATAGAGATAAGCCCGACTGGTGTGAAAGGCTTCGGAATATGCTTGCTTGGAAACTAACCCCAATACACATTGCATTATCTGCACTTCAGACTTCTGGTCTTTTGCTGCTTGCTGTCTGCGTGACAAGATCCAGGGAAGTGGGAGGAAGAAGGGAAAGCCCTCTAACACTGCATACGTGTTCCCACTTAACTTTATGAGTAGTTGCACTCAAGTCATGCTCACGGTGTGTAAAATTAAGCGCATGCATAAGTCTTTACAGAATCAGGGTCTAGACTGGATTATATAAATGAAGCATTGTGTAACAGATCTTTCGAGACCTCATCAAACTGTCAAAGATCTTTATGATTCCGGTATATGTTAAAAAATACTGTGAAGGCCATTTTCAAACACAATATAATTTTTATGAGATACAGTTTTCTGTCAGTGTAGCTCCAGCCCTCCCCCCCCCCGAAAAAGGTGATATAATCCTCTGAAACAAGAAAACACAAGACATGAATGCATTTCCCCTCATGTGCTTTCTTTTCTTTTCATATACTTTCCTAGGCTTTTTACTTTAATGACAGCTCCAAACCATTTCCTGTATTTTCGTTACTCTTTCAGTACAGATCTACTCTCAGCAGACGTCTCCTCTTATTTGCATGCCAGCACAATGTTAAGCCCTTTCAGCCTGATTTGAGTGATTGACAATTTTAGTTCATTTTAGCAGTCTGGAACAACTGATTTACCATTGTGGGTGTAACTGCCTTCTTTCTGACACTGCTAATTTACCAAATGAATTGTGTTCATGCTCCTTTACTAAGCTTAACAGAAAATGGAAGTTAAAAATTATATAAGACAGTTCCAAACTTATTCTGAATACTTCACACAAACTATTTTTCATAGCTGCAAAAGTAAGCAAGCTGGATGCATTACCTCTAATAGATAGGGTGACCAGCTGTCCTGGTTTTATAGGGACAGTCCCGATATTTGGGGCTTTGTCTGATACAGGTGCCTATTTCCCGCACCCCATCCCATCCCGATTTTTCATACCTGCTGTCTGGTCACCTTACTAATAGACAACACCTTATAATTGATTCTAGTGGGTAACACTAAATGAAATTGAAAAATTACAACTGAAATATAAAGCTATTATTGTTGAATGGGAAATACATATGAATTTGATCTATTCCTATTTTGCAAAGTCCATATTGTTTTTATCACTAATTTCTGATTCTTCATCATTCAGCATAATGACAAATGAAATCAAAACAAAATACCCTCAAGTATCAGTCCACACCGAAATTTCAAATTCATGATTTCATTGGCGTTACGCTGCTATAAAACTGGAGCAGTACAGTGGTATTGAATCAGCCCTGTGTGTTTCATTATAATTTGCTCGGTTTCAGAGATAGGGGGAGAGTGGGTGTGGCAGAGAATGAGTCTTCTGAATTACATGGTGTACACATATTTTACTCTTAGAATCCTACAAATCACAAATTCCACGGATGCATGGCCTCACCCTACCTACCTTGTTCTTTTCCTGCCCACATAATTGCAAGGTGGTCGGCATTAAAGCTAATAAGGAATTTTTTGATGAAACGTATTTGTGTTGAAAAATGCCAGTTCATCAAAACCAAAACTGTTCATGGGAAAGGGTCTGTTTCAATAAATTTCCTGTTTTGAAATTTCTTTTAAATGGTCAAAACATCCCATATTGACATTTTCTAAATGAAAAACTCCACTTTTCAGTTCAAAATGACTTTTTTGTTTAGAAATGTAAGTTATAGTTTTAAAAAGATGAAATTGAAATGAAACATTTCAAAATTATCCAAATGAAATGTTTTGATTGACCTGATATGAATTTTTTTTGGACGTTTAGTTCATGAAAAATGTTAAGATTTTGACATTTTCTCCCAGTTTGCAAGAAGAACAATTTTTTTTAAATCTCAAAAATTCTCACAGGCTGGGAAAAGCATTTCTCACTCATTTCTAGTCTGCAGAGCACTTTGTTGAATATTTTGGATTTTGCTATAAAAAAATCTTCTATTATGTGTGCAGGGGAAGTAGATATTTGCCTGTAAACAGAGAAAGAGTTATTTTTCCTGAGGGATTTCTAGCAGGTAAAGTTCATTAGTAGTAGGATTAAAATCAAAAGGTGGAATCCTGAAGTCTTTGTTCAAGGTTTTGTATATTCCTTATGTCAGCAAAGCTCCCATTCAATTGAATGGAAGTTTGATGGTATGAAGAAAAAGTGAGTAAGGTCTTCAGGATTTGGCCCCAAATGCAAAGATTCTGAGTAATAACAAATCTTAACACTGGAAGTAGAAAAAGACAGTGACCCCGATTCACCTCTCTGCTACATCTGTGTTATGCTGATGTAACTCCATTGAAATTAGGGAAGTTATAGCAACCTAAAACTGGTACAACTCAGGTCCAATAACTTGGTCATTATCATATACCTCACCTAGCGAACATTTTACCTTTTCTCTCTTTGGGCAGTTGCTTTCTCTCTTACCAGTGTCTTCTGTGTCACTGGTGATTTCCCTACCATCTAGTGTGCTACAAACACATTGTTAAGTGAATGACATTTCCAGAGAAATAGATATGGGCAGTTGCATGTCAGTATAGGGTCAGTTAAAAGGCACACAGCAGAATGTTTTGAAATGGACATCTGGCACGCAGTTAATGCATTTAGGAAGCAATAAACAGCTCATTTTGAATTACTTCTGAAACTGGTTTCAACGCAAGCAGTTGGTGGAAAAACAAGCTTTTAGAAAGGTCATTTAGTAGCATATATAACCCATCTCCCTTCCAGTTAAACTATTTAACAGTGTACAAAGCAAATCTTTGCCCAGTTCTGGTCTGATAATTAATTGAGTCTAGCTAGAGTAGTACAGAGAAAGTAAGTATTGTCCTTATTATCTGGACTAATAATTTACTATTTGAATTGTCAGATAATCTTTGAAAGAAACTGATTGTTGAATGCAAAATTCAATCCATATGAAATACTGTATCTTCAAGATGAACAATATCACATGCTTTTAGCCAGTAGTAGGTAGTAAGTGTTTATTGCCTTTTAAAGAGGACCATAGACCATAAGAGTTAATTTTGTAATTTTATTTTTGCTGTTCTGCTGAAAGTAAGTAAATAGATAAAGTATCCTTTCACTGTCACACTGTCTTTGGAAAAGAATAAGGATATTTGCTTTATTCAGAACCTTAGGTGGAACATAAAAAAAAATTACAAAAACAGCTCTGTATGTATTATAAATGTAGATTTTCTATAATAGATGAAAGAATCAGATTCTTACGCTGGCCAGACAAATTGCCACTGGCAACTGAGGAATAAAATACATCACACTCACAGAGACTGCCACATATTGTAGGAGAGACTAGTAATTACTTAATAAGATAAGAGAGATACATTTGAGGATATTTGGGAATCGTTTCTAGACAATATTGATTTTAAATCTGAAAAGATTGATCCCATACTCCTGGAAATCAATGTGAGTTTTGTTTGATTTAGGAGAGCCATATCAAGCCTTTAGTGAGCTAACAAAGAAAGGACAGATCACATTTCAAATAGAATATAAAGTGGATTGTGAGGGCTTCAGGGCAAGTACCTTTCATTTTGTGTGTCTGTAAAGTATCAGAAGCACGGTCCTGTGAAGAATCCGGGCCTCCAGCAGAGCTAGTCTATAGGCAGCCTCATCAGTACAGCTGGCCTTCAGCAGGCTGCCTGATTGGCCACACCACCTGATTGGCTGGAGTGATCAGCAGGCTGGCTCTTAAGCCAGCAGCAGCTTGCTGGCTGGTCAATGCTCATGCTTATGACGTCTCCTGTGTTACCTTCTTTCTGCTTCTCCCATTCTGTTTTGCATCCAGCCTTGCCTCTGCCTTGAATGCCTCCTTACCTGTTTTTCTGCTTGCTTCAGGTCCCAATCTCTGGCTTGACCTGTGGCTCTGGCCTTTGGCTTGACACCTGGCACTGGAATCCAGTTCCTACCCTCACATTTGACCTTTGGCTCTGACTCTGGCTGGACCCTTGGCTTGGGTATCCCCTTCCTGACCTCTATCTTGATCCTTGGCTCCAGCTGACCCCTAATTCTTTGTTCCTGATGGCTGCTCTGACCACTGGGCCTCACATGCCCTACATACGTAGCTCTGTATAGATCATGAATAGCAGTTCTTTCCCTTTTTAAGAAGTATTTTTGAATTGTTCTAAAAATACTTTTAAAAGGTTAAAAAGCAAAAGATGTTTTACATGTTCTTTCATGGCACAAGGCAGAAACAGTGAAGGTACTGGGGACAAATTGGAGAGAGTCCAGCGGAGGGCAACAAAAATGAGTAGGGGGCTGGGGCACATGACTTACGAGGAGAGGCTGAGGGAACTGGGGTTATTTAGTCTGCAGAAGAGAAGAGTGAGGGGGGATTTGATAGCAGCCTTCAACTACCTGAAGGGGGGTTCTAAAAAGGATGGAGCCTAGGCTGTTCTCAGTGGTGGCACATGACAGAACAAGAAGCAATGGTCTCAAGTTGCAGTGGGGGAAGTCTAGGTTGGATATTAGGAAACACTATTTCACTAGGAGGGTGGTGAAGCACTGGAATGGGTTACCTAGGGAGGTGGTGGAATCTCCATCCTTAGAGGTTTTTAAGGCCTGGCTTGACAAAGCCTTGGCTGGGATGATTTAGTAGGTGTTGGTCCTGCTTTGAGCAGGGGGTTGGACTAGATGACCTCCTGAGGTCTCTTCCAACCCTAAAATCCTATGATTCTATGACTCCTGAGGTCTAATCCTGGCTCTGCCACTGCCTCACTGCATGGCCTTGAGCAAGTCACTTCATTTCTCTATCTCAGTCTTCCTATCTTCCCATAAGTGGGGAGAGTACATATTCACTGAACTGCATCACAGTGGTGTTGTGAGGGTTAATTAGTTACTATCTGTCTATAAAGAGATACAGATTATAATCATTAAAAGAAGATGATAATGCCCAGTAGTAAATTGGGGAGGGGTTGGAATTGGTAGTACTTATTTCAGGTCTATCCAGGGTCCCAAAATCGATGGCTATTCCTACGAAAGCAATCAGCACTGAAATAGTTATTGCTATTTTAATTTGTCATAACATATCACTGAGGTGAATAGGGTCAGTTGATCTCTCTGAATTATTATTTCAAGTAGTTTTTCTGTAGACATCCTGCATTGGCTCACCTATAGAATTTGATTTGGATAGCCATAAGGACTCTGGTGGAGCTATACCAGTTTTACACCAGCTATGGATCAGGCCCTAAGAATCAATGTGATATGCAAACACATGCTTATAATGGTAAAAATGTATATATGCTGATCACAGTAGAGTGCCTTTCTGTTTACTTGTAACCACCATAGCTTAGGACTTTCCTATGCTCTGACTGCTGCACTTCACTGAGAGGTTGACAAAATGAAGCAGCTCAGACTAAGGATTCATGCCAGAATTTTTACAAGGGATTAGTACTGTTCAAGTGCTAGGGATTGTCAGCCAGTTTGAGGTCATCTGTCTCGTTGGGGAAGTTAAGAATTCCATCGTGCACTAACATTTTACAGTAATACACGACCAGTTGGTGACTTTAGCCCATCCAGATACAAGATCAAATTAATTAAGCAATCCTGTTTGTTCCCTGCTTTGGAGAAGAGCAGCATGTACTAAATCTGATTCAAAGTGCAGAAAACCAAGAGGTGGGAGTTAATACAGCCGAAGCAGAATATAAATCAAGTTCAGTAGCTCAAGACTTTCTTCTCTGGCTATGTTAACACTTGAATCATGCTGCTATTAAGTAAGTGTACTGTACAATTCTATGGGATTTTCATACAGCAACAAATCCCATTTGATTATTCTAGCGATTTAAAATTATCTGGGAATATTTAGAGTTCTTTTGATGTATCATTTAGGTCCTGATGTATAATTTGAGACCCTGATAGTTTTCAGTTAGGTGTAAAATACATAATTTTAAAAGTGTAAGTGTGTGTGTGTAATATAGTAATGAGCAATATTCTAAATATATATTTGCAGTAGATTAGTTTCTTCGCAATACATATGATTTGCTTTCTCTGGCTCAATTGGGGGAAAAAGTTGACTTGCAGATTTATTAGCTGTTAAAAGTCATGTTTATTAGTTTGCTAGATTTTGGGAAGGAGGGAGATTGTAAAATAAATAAAAAATACCCTATTTGGTGCTTTGAACAAACCAGTTTTTCTTACATTTTCCCCACATTCAGGTAAATACATTAGCCACAAAAATTAGTCGATGAGAACACTGAGAGAACACAGCTACACAGTCTCTTGTCTGCCAAGCACTGTAACAATGTTGGGCCACAATTATCCCTGCTGTAACCTCGCTGATTTTAGCAGAGTAACAGATGGGATTAATTTGCCCCCTGTTTCCTATAGAGTCATGGAGGGTTTTGTTTGCCAGAAGGGACTACAAGATGATCTAATCTGACCTTCTGTATACTACAGGCCACTAACACCACCTACCCACCTCCACACCAAACCCAACAACCAGAATTTGACGAAAGTATTAACAGCCTTCAGGACTCTAAACTATTGCGTGCCACAGACAGCGAACAGGAGCAACCAAGGTACACCAGTACCTGAGGCCACTGCAAAGGCAAAGAATCGATTACGTGAAATATAACCAGATGATCCTGGAAAGCGACCCCTGTCCCATGCTGCAGAGGAAGGTAAAAAAATCCCCAAGGTCACTGCCAATCTGACCTGGGGGAAAACTCCTTCCTGATCCCACATATGGAGATCTGTCAGACCCTGATCATGTGAACAAGACCCACCTTCCAAGCACATGAGAGAGAGAGAGAATTCTCAGTACCACCTCCAAACAGTAGCCCACCATATCCAGTGCCCTATATCTGGCCATGGGCATCTCTGATGCTTCAGAGGAAGAAAATAAAAAAAACAGAATACATGCAGGGGAGGAATTCCCTTCCTGACCCTGGCAGGTAACTAACTGGATTCCTGAAACATGAGATTTTTATTGTGGACTCAATCACAAAAGTTAGAGGTGGAAAAAGTCTGTTAAGCCCAGCATTTAAAGTAAGTTGAAATAGGAAGGGATGCTCTCATCTCAGCAGCCAAGGAAGAGGGTATATGTGGGGGGGTATATTTGGGGTAGCACTGCTTTGCCAAGACAAGGAGACAAATGAAGGTTCACCTCTTCTTTTAGCAGAGGACAGGGAGTTGCTCTTCCAATAATCCCCTCTACTTTAACCCCTGGTTAGGTCAGACAGTCCATCTCCCAGTCAGTGAAGTGTTGTCCTCTGTTGTTCTGTTGAAAGGTCAACATCTTGTCATCAGGTTACAGAAAGCACTTCTGGCTACTGTTGTTGGATCCCCAGCTGCTGTGAGATGGTTAGGTAAGAGTGTGTGAACTTTATTCATAAAAGGCAAGCCCCTAAGGTTAAGCAGGCTGGTACCAACCTTTCTATTGCCCCTGAATGATTCCTCCTGCCAACTGGCATCACTTCCATCTTATAAGGCTGGAGTGTCAGACAACTAGCCCTTACCCAAGCCCCAATCTTGGCTAGAAACAGAGAAAGGTGAGAGATTGTGCCATGCACATCTAACAAAGATACAGAGAGCTGAGTATCTTGCAAAAATGGTGACATCGCCATCCAGACCACCTCTCCAACTTCCCTCGCGGTCTCCTATAGAGATTGATCAGCAGAGCTAAGAAAAATCCTGCAATATCCCATGTGAAAGAATGTGTGTGAGGTTGCAGTTGCCCAGGACTAAGCTCTGGATCATCATAGAGAGAACAGAATGAAGCTTCTCTAGTCTTGTCACATATTGCGCTCTCATCAACCATGCCTAGTAGTAAACACAAGAAACAATGGGCAAATGGTGGACAAATGTATAACATGGCAGGTTGGTGTGCATAAGTACAGGCTATGAAACCAGGGAGAAAATGGAGAGTTCAGTGCAGTGTTGAAGGTTTTGGTCCCAAGTTTTACTCCCTCTAAAATCTGCAAAAAATGCTACATGTTACTGGGCTCTAAATTTACAATAACCACTGGGGGAAAGACCCGAGTGTCACAGTGGGCAACTCAATGAAAACATCTACTCAAGTGTTCAAAAGATCAATCACAATGTTCAAATGCATAAGGAATGGGATGGAAAAATAACATTGGCAACGTGATAACTCCAGCCTATAAATCAGTGATTAGCACTCACATTGAATGTGGGTTTCAACTTTGGTCACCATATTTCAAGGAGAATATAGCAGAAGAGAGGATGTGTGTGGTGGGGGGAGGTTCAGATAAAGAAAGTGATTAGAGGCAGGGAAAGACTTCCACATGAAGAGAGACTGAAGGCTTGTCGGCATGGGACAGCTTTCACTAGTTACATCAGTATAGTTAAATCCCTATAGTTGTATCAGTATGATTCCTTGTGTAGATGCTTTTATTCTGGAATGAGTGGCTTTTTTCATGTTAGCTTAAACTGTTTCCAAAGGAACACAACTGAAACTGGAAAAAGGCTACTCTTATTCTGGAATAAGAATGTCCAGATGGGAAGTTATACTGGTATAACTATAGTGGTTTAAATTCATACCCTAACTCATACTGGTATAACTTTCCTAACACTGTTTAGTTGAGAGAGGAGACAAGTAAAAGCTACATGCAAGGGCTGAAGAATGGTCCAGTGTTAAAACCTAGGACTTGGGAGACCTGGGTTTAGTTTATTGCCACTGACTGCCTGTGTGACCTTGGACAAGTCACTTGGTCTCTCTGGGTCTGTGTTCTCCATCTTCAAAATGGGGATAATAGCATTTCCCTACCTTACGGGGTGTTGTGAGGAAAAATATGTTAAAGAGTGTGAGACATTCAGAAACTATAATGATGGGGGCCATATAAGCAGAGCCCGTGTTTTTCGCAAATATGTAATAAAATGAAAAGCACATCTAAAATGAAATAAAACGAAAAACTCACCCCCTCAGTGGCAGCTCCTGCAGCTTCTGCCCACTCTGGGTGTTGTGAGCTGGTGCATGGAGTCGCAGCACCACTCACTCAAGTTTGGCCTGCCCCTCCTCCCCCACACACTCACTCCCCCAATCATAATGACAAAAAGGTGGTCAGGCCAAACCTTAGCAGCACTGTGACCCCGTGTGCCAGGTTGCAACACCCACAGCAGGGAGCCAAGCCCAGTTCAGCTCAGGGAAAGGAGCTGCCGCAAGGTCTGTGTGGGGTGGGCTTGTTATGCAACTATGACCCACAGGGCCTCCCACCCCCCAGGGGCTGGAACCAACCCCACTCAGGAATAAAATGGAAATAGTAAAATAAAACAAAAAAAATAAAAAGTATTTTATGGGGCTTTACGTATGAGTACCTATGGTAGCTGCTAGAGGATACAAAAAGAAGGAATGCTGAACCTGTGCCTTGTGAAGTGGTATGGGGTATCACATATGGCTAAACGGGGGTGGTGGGGGGGAAGGGTCTGTATGGGGACAGTTGAGAACCATTGATATAGAGAAGGTAAATCAGACCCTCCTATTTGCTTTTATAAAAGATCTGTTTATCATAATACAAGAACAAGAGAACATTAAAATTAAACTGAAGGCAGCTAATTTAAAACTGATGTCAGCCCTAGAGCTAGAAGGCTTGGAGCAGTGGCTCTCAACTTTTCCAGACTACTGTACCCCTTTCGGGAGTGTGATTTGTCTTGTGTACCCCCAACTTTCACCTCAGTTAAAAACTACTTGCTTACAAAATCAGACATAAAAATACAGAAGTGTCACAGCACACTATTACTGAAAAAGTTTACTTTCTCATTTTTACCATATAATTATAAAACAAATCAATTAGTATATAAATACTGTACTTACATTTAAGTGTATAGTATATAGAGCAGTATAAACAAGTTATCGTATGACATTTTAGTTTGTACTGACTTCGCTAGTTCTTTTTATGTAGCCTGTTGTAAAACTAGGCAAATATCTATATGAGTTGATGTACCCACTGGAAGAGCTCTCCATACCTCCAAGGGTATGCTTACCCCTGGTGGATAACCACTGGCTTAGAGGGACAGGATCTGACCTGTCTATAGGGGAAGAGCCATTCTGGCCAGCCTCATTTACATGAATTATAAAGTTGCCTACCCATAGTTTCATACACTGTTTTGTTGTGTTAGCTGGAATTTGTCTTTGTTTTGATTGCTGAAAGGTAATAAGATTGTGAGATTGTGAATGTAAGATGTACTCATGAAAGAGCATAGGAATTGTGCTAAGAAAAAACTTCCTCTATGATCAGGTGTTCTCCACTGTGAGGTTTCTTACACTTCCCTCTAAGCATCTTGTATTTGTCACTGTAGGAAACAGGATACTGGACTAGAGGGACCAGTGGCCTGATCCAATAGGGTAATCCCTTGTTTACAGACCTACATCCCCACAACCTGTGACAGGCTGTGCAGAAGGATAGTCCAGGGTGGAGCCTGAGGATCAAAAGTGTGTGGTCCACATATCTGTGCTCATAGGAGGCTGGCCTGGCAGTGGGGACTTTCACTCCTATTGCTTAGGAGAGGCAGTAAAGGTGGAGATTCACCTTCTGGCAACGTGTGCATGTGTTCTTGTTTGCTCTTCCTTGTTTCTAAGCTGTACAGCAAGCTCATCTTATCTCTCTTCTTTTGCTTCCAGTGGGGATCCAAAAACAATATTGCCACTGTTGTGATCATTGTTTTGTCTCTGATATTTTGGGGCCTAACATGATTTTTTAGCACTTGAGCTTGGTAATACTGGTTAAATGTGGATTCCTCAGTTCTGGTGTTTAGGAGGGGAAAGAAAGGAACAGCTAAATTGTTTATTTTCTGCATTTGGGAAGAAGTTTTTGCTAGATGCAGTCCTAAGGAAAGAAACTAGAACACAAGTAAATCCCAACTTGCTATATAAACATTCAGCAATTCTAGTGACAGGCTATCATTTTGGTTATTATACAATCTTTTAATGAGTATCCACATAGATATTGTGGCCAGTTAGTAAAAAGACACAGCATGTAAAGGTTTGCAATAATATTTTATACAGCTACTACAGTTACAACTAGAACCCACCAGGTGGCAGATAGAAATTAACACCACAATTGAGCTTCAGCCCCCACTCCCACCCCGATTTTTTTTACTGTATCAAGACACCATTTTCAAATGTTGTCCCCATTCCAGCTATCTCAGGAACCACATTACCACACTGTATGATTTGACTATGTGTTACCACTGCTCCAAACCACAGTTACAATACAGAACTCAGTGTAGGATGTGCACAGTTTACAAAGCTTGCCACGTGTAAAGGATTACAGATAGTGGAAACAGAACACATGTATTGGCTCCTTGGGGATGGGGAGGATTTATAATTGGGTTGTGTATTATCACAATCAGCATCTGCCATTATGCAAGCATTGGTGTTTTAATGAATGAGGACACTGCTTTCAAATGTTACTCCCATGTAGGATACAACCCCACAGCATTCTCATTCTAGGAATTTCATTTTCCTATTTGAAAAATGGTCTTTTTTAGCAACACATCATCTGCTCAGTTCCTGGAGAGGGATTGTTCTGTTCCCGCTTTGGTCTCTAGGAATGGTTCAGAAGCTGAACCCTGTTATGTGCTTGGAGTTATGCTGCGAAGAGGGAAGATAGGGGTGAAGAGAAGCAGAGAGCATAGTAATTAACATTAACTGCAGGCACATATGATTAATGTTATTTGTATAATAGCATTTAGCCAACAGCAGAACCCATAACAATAGGTGGTTTGGGGGAATGCTGTGGCAAATGTAAGGAGCTGCTGTTAGATAATAGTGTGTTTCTGAAAACAGACAGTCCATGATTCATGCATTAGAGTAGCAAAAAAAACAGAGGAGAAAAATATTAGCTGTCGGGTACAAGTACCAGGCTGGAGTGAATGCAGCCCATGCCACCACGAATTTCACAAGGACCAGAAATTATAACCAATGTGTCTTATATAAGACACTCTTCAAAATATTTAATAGGGCTAAATCAATCTATGGGCAAGTCTTATGCATCTTTTTCCCCTCTGTAATAATGAATACTTGATAAAAATCCTCCCAATACTGTGTTTGTAAGAGTTATTCCTCAGAGTTACTTGCTTTAATAAAATTCTTAAAAGAATGACATTGTCCCTAGGCCTTCTCACAGTACTTAACGATGGCTGGAGAGACAGCCAGCCTCTTTTCTGGGAAGCTACACTGCTGCTTTTCTCCAGTACACAGGAAGTCATGTCTATAAAGTCACTCTTGTGTATTCATCTATGGCATGACTTGCTAAAGCCACTTTTCCTTGCTGGTCTTATGGAATATTAGGAACATTCTGCAGACACTTACCATGTGCTGAATTTGATGCACTCTAAAATGTCCATTTGGCTTCTGTGGGATAATGCACTTTAATGGGGTGATTGCTCGTGGTTTGTAAAAAGAAGCCCAGGCCTGTAACTGCATACAGTTAGAATTTATAATTATAGCTATTGTTCATCGTATTTATTTATTTATTAAGTATTAGTAGGGTACTCTATGCTCTACAAGCCACAAGTAGATTCAAAGTCCCTGCCCCACTGAAGTCAATGGCAAAACTCCCATTGGCTTCAATGGGGCTAGTATTTCACCCCGAGTCTAGGATAGATAAAGATGAGAAAATAAAATGTACTAGAAGAAAATGGTTTAACGACATCTGGTGGAATATTAGAAAATAATTGTGATTAAATGTATTTGTTGGTTGATGGAAACAATCCACAATTAATTGATTTGGGACCAGATTCTAATTATGCCACTTATGTTAATAGATTTATAGATTCCAAGGCCATTTTGATCATGTAGTCTGACTTCCTGTATAACATGGGCCACAGAACTGCCCCAAAATAATTCCTAGTGCATCTTTTAGAAAGGCATTCAGTCTTGATTTAAAAATCGTCAGTGATGGAGAATCCACTATGACCTTTGGTAAAAATTGTTCCAATGGTTAATTACCCTCACTGTTACAAACATACACGTTATTTCCTGACTGAATTTGTCTAGCTTCCACTTCCAGCCATTGGAGCATGTTATACCTTTGCAGTCAAGTCACCATTAACGTTTTTTGCGGTAAGCTAAGTAGATTGAGCTCTTTGAGTCTCTCATTCTGGGATGTATTAGCAGGAGTTTTATAAGCAAGACATGAGAAGTAATTCTTCCACTCCACTCTGCACTGATTATGCCTGAAGTGGAGTATTGTGTCCAGTTCTGGATGCCACATTTCAGGAAAGATGTGGAGAAATTGGAGAAAGTCCAGAGAAGAGCAACCAAAATGATTAAAGATTTAGAAAACATGACCTATGAGGGAAGATTTAAAAAACTGGGTTTGTTTAGTCTGGAGAAGAGAAGACTGAGAGGGGACATAACAGTTTTCAAATACATACAAGATTGTTACAAGGAAGAGGGGAAAAAATTGTTCTCCTTAACCTCTGAGGATAGGACAAGAAGCAATGGGCTTAAATTGCAGCTAGGGAGGTTTAGGTTGGACATAAGGAAAAACTTCCTGTCAGAGTTCTTAAGCACTGGAATAAATTGCTAGGGAGGTTGTGGAATCTCCATCATTGGAGATTTTTAAGAAGAGGTTAGATAGACACCTGTCAGGAATAGTCTAGATCAGTGGTTCTCAAACTTTTTGTATTGGCAACCCCTTTCAGACAGCAAGCCTCTGAGTGTGACTCCGTTTATACATTAAAAACACATTTTTTATATTTAACACTATTATAAATGCTAAATTAATAACGCTGCTGTTTAAATTAATATACCTTTTCTCAAGGCCTTTAAATTAAGACAAACACATTTTAATTAAATTATTGTTATAAGCAGAAACATTATTTTTTAAATAGTTACTGTTTAATACTGGGGGGGGGGGGGACGAAGAAACTTTGTCATTATCACTTTTCACAGCAGACTTGCTAAGGCCCCATTGCCACCCTTACTTCTGCACTGGTAATGATGGCAGGCACTGCCTTCAGAGCTGGGCGGCTGGACAGCGGTGGCTGCTGGCCGGGCACACAGCTCTGAAGGCAGTTTTGCCGCCGGCAGCAGCGCAGAACTGCAGAAGTAAGGGTGGCAATGCCATACCATGCCACCCTTACTTCTGCATAATGTTTGACCTTTGTGCTGGGAGTGCTAAGGCAAATTTTAGGGTGGCCACAAGTCTCCCTTAACAACTCCCCTGCCTGTGTGTCAGTTAAAGTATAAATTACCTTTTTTTTCTGGCAGATCTCAGTGCTCTGGTTGGTCTGCAGTTTAATGCCACTCTTCAGCTGCTGAACAATCAAGCCCTCTAATGTTGTCTCAGTTCTACCCTTTTACTCTCAAGACAACAAACCTGCAAGCACGATACTACAATCCCCAGAGTCCAATTTCCTTAAAGTGATGATAATACAAATATATATTTTGTTTAGGAACAACGATCGCTGCATTATATATTTACAATACTTTTTGAAGTAAATGCACTACATTGTGACAGAAAAGTGTGTGTACATTTTCTAAAACCCTAGATTTAAATTATATGTTTTATAGCAGTTGTTCGCTGTTTTGTGTATGTATTCGCGACTCTACGTAATAACTTTGTGGCCTTCTGTGGGTCATGAACCCCAGTTTGAGAACCCCTGGAGATAATACTTAGTCCTGCCAAGAGTGTAAAGGACTGGACTAGATGACCTCTCTAGGTCCTTCCAGTCCTACAATTCTATGGTTATAAGGCATATTTTCTAATCCTTACATCATTCTCGTGGCTCTTCTGGGAACCTTCTCTAATTTAGCAACTTTCTTCTTGAATTGCGGACACTAGAACAGGACACAGTATTCCAGCAGTGGTCACACCAGTGCCAAATACAGAGGTAAAATAACCTTTCTACTCTGACTCCTGCTCAAGATTCCCCTGTTTATGCGTCCGAGGATTGCATTAGCCCTTTTGGCACTGGAGGCTCATTTTCAGCTCATTATCCATCCCCACCCCCACATTTTTTCCAGAGTCACTGCTTCCCAGGATTGTGTACGTATGGCCTACACTCTTCGTTCCTAGATGTATACATTTAACCATATTAGAGTACATATTGTTTGCTTGCGCACAGATGACCAAGCGATGCAGATTGCTCTGTATCAGTGACCTCTCCTCTTCATTATTTACCACTGCCCCAATTTTTGGGTCATCTGAAAACTTTATCAGTGATTTTATTGTGTCTTCCTGGTCATTAATAAAAATGTTAAATAGCATTGGCTCAAAAACTGATCCTTATGGGTCTCCACTAGAAACACACCCATTTGATGATGATTCCCTATTTACAATTACATTTTGAGGCCTATCAGTTAGCCAGCTCTTAATCCATTTAATGTGTGCCTTTGGTTTTGTAATTAAGTGTCATGCAGTACCAAGTCACATGCCTTTCAGAAGTCTAAGGCCTGATCTACACTGCCACTTAAGTCGATATAAGTTACGTCGCTCAGAGGGGTGAAAAAAATCACGCCTCTGAGTGACGCATCGATCTAATGCGATGTCTACACTGTATTATGTTGGCGGGAGACACTCTCTGCAACAATAATATTATATTGTATTATCTGACCTTAGTTTAATATCATACCTCTGAGTTCATGCACTGTGTAAGATGTTTAAGTGTGAGCATACTGAGGTAGAAGCAGGTGTTGTCAATGTCTCCCCTCCCCTTCCAACTCATTGCCCTATGGCTGGCTTCCTCTCACACACCCATTTACTATAAACTGATGGAACTCATTCTCTTCCATCCCAGATCTGTTGCCAGCTGCTATCAATCGACCTCTCACACTGCATTGAACTTCATAAATAGCATCTGCCATCAGCTAACAAAATGATGTGAAAGAAAAGAAAGTAGGTGGAAGTAGGGTGCAGTGGGTGGTATTTATATTACGCAGTTCCTCAGGTATGCCCTTGTGTTTAAGCACTTGGTGCATGCATGTACGCAATCACCTCAACTCATGTAATTACTTGGATTTACAGCTAATACTTAAGTCTGGGGTTCTTGATGTCTAACAAGAGAAAATGCTTTTCCCTTCTACACAAATACCAGGGTGGAGAACTCTTTCTGTAAGGATTTTGAGACTGCTTCATATCTAAATTTGCATAGACTAGCGAAGTGGTTTTGTGTAGTAAGGTGTGAAATGTATTTGATACAGATATTTGTGTCAATCTGTGCAGAAAGGTGAAGCTTGGGTCATGACAAAAAATGTAATACAATATAATGAGGAGCAAGAGCTATTTTTAAACTTTTTATTTTCAGAAAAATGATTTCAGTGATAGTGAGTAAGGCTATGATTCTTTCACACAGGTCATGGTAGTCACGCATTCTGTGACTTTCAACGACCTCCATGACTTCTGCAGTGGCTGGTGAGGTTGACTTCAGAGCCACCCGAGCAGCTGGCCGATCGGGCACCCCACAGCCAGCCACACCGGCCACTGCTGGAGCGACCCAGGGCCTGTTGCTCCGGCAGTCCTCAGGGCCAACCAGACCAGCCGCTGCTCAGGAAGCCAGGGGCCAGCTGGCTCCAGGAACTGCCTGAGCAGCGGATGGTGTGGCTGTTGCTGCAGACCACTAGAGCAGCAGTCCTGGGGTGGCCCCGGGGAGTGCCCGAGCAGTGGTCCTGGGGGCCACCCAGGAGCCAGCTGCACCAGCCACTGCTCGGGAGGTCCTGAGCAGCTGGCTCCGGGGCCCACCCAAGCAGCGGTCCTGGTGGCAG
Source organism: Terrapene triunguis (assembly GCF_002925995.2). Lineage (NCBI taxonomy): Eukaryota > Metazoa > Chordata > Testudines > Emydidae > Terrapene > Terrapene triunguis. Next base: position 53,749,886 of record NW_020664393.1, read on the forward strand.
CCCCAGAGAGCATCTGAGCAGCGCCCCCTGTTCGGTTGGCCCTGGGCCGCTAGCTCCGGGGACCGTCAGAATGGCAGCCTGTGTGGCTGGCTCTGGGGAGCGCCCGAGCAGCAGCTGTCCCGGGGTGGCTAGAGTAGTGGTCCTGGGGCTGCCTGAGCAATGCTGGGGGTGACTGGCCCCCAGGAGAAGCAGCCAGAAGGCAGTCACCCCCAGCACTGGAGCAGCCCTCCCCCTACCCCCCTTAGCAGGGGCCCTCCTGGAGCAGCGAGGCCCCAGAAGTAGAGATTTAGTCAAGGTTATTTTTGGTAAAAGTCATGGACAGGTCAGGGGCTGTGAATTTTTATTTATTGTCCATGACTTTTACCAAAAATACCCGTGACTAAATCTTAACATTAATAGTGAGTAGAACTGAGTGAATAACTGATTGTTTTGGTTTGCTGGCAGTTCCGAAAATTGAAAGAAAAAGAATTGATCAGATTGAACCAAAACTGAAAATTCTGAAGTTGTTCTATCTGGACTAGATTGAAGGAGGAGGAGGAGCTTCTCCCTTATAAATCAGGAGTGAAGGCTCTCACCTGGGAAGTGCCTGATGTGGTGCAGGGATTTGAACATAAACCTTTTACCTCTCATGAGAGTACCCTCACTGCTGGGCTAGGAGATATTCTGGGGCCTTCTCAATCTCACCTGTTGAAGCTATTACACTTTGTATAATTAGTCACTGGGGCAGGAGGCCTGGGTTTTATATTTCCTGGGTTACTACTCTATAGAATCATTCTAATTTGCTTTCTGTCCAAGGAGTATTTAAATGGTTATACAGAGTGGAAGAGCTTCAACAGGAAACAGAGAGACTTATCCAAGAATATCCTATAGCCTGCTCATCAGGGGACTCTTCTCTAACATGGAAGAACCAAGATCAAATCCCTATTTCAGCGACTCTTTAATCACTTACAGAAAGTGGAACAACTTCAGCAAGAGAGATCTTCACTAGAATATCCCACTGACTAAGGCACTCTGCAGGGAGGTGGGAGACCCAAGTTCAAGTCCTTTCTGAGCATCAGGCAAAGGGGGTAATTGAATCTGGATCTCCCATGCCCCGGGTGAGTGCCCTAACCACTGTGATAAGTGCTATAGGAGAGGCAGTGCCCTCTCCTCTAGCCATTCTGTGAATGGTGCCTAATTCCTAAAAAAATAAGCTGGACAAAACTATTTGGTGAATTTGTGCCACATTTGCAAATAGTTTCAGGTTGACTGAAACATTTTTCAGTAAATTCATCCAAAAAATTCATCCAGCTCTAAATTCAAAGCCAATGTAGAAAAAGAGCCCTACATCTGTTTATTATGTACAACCACAATTTTGATGAGGAATCATAAAAGTTACTATTATTTTTATTCAAATGGCCACAGTGCACATAGCAGTGTTCCTGTCAGGGACTGTGGGTCTTGAGCCCCAGTCTACAGGGCTTGTGGGAGCTAACAAGTGCTAATCAGCTACTGTTGTAAGAACAGATGCTGCACTCTGTTAGAGGACTCCAGTCCTGGGATCTGACTGGCAGAACGCTGGGCGTCCTGATTGGTTTCCAGCTTCTATTTAAACCAAGCACAAGAACAGAGTTGTCTATGCAAGTGGGTTCTCCCTTCTTAGGGCTGCTTCTACTGCTTGCTGCTGATTTCTTGGTATCCTGACCCTGCCTCACAGTAGGTTTATCCTCTGGCCTGTCTTGGACTCTGACCCTGCCTGACTCTAGCTCGGACCACTAGGTTAGCCCACCTATGTCCTGTTCATGACAGTTCCAAATGCACAGGAAGACAGATTCATAGATCTTAAGGCCAGAAGAGACCATTTTTATCATCTACTCTGACCTCCTGTGTAACACAGGCCATATATTTCACCTGGTGATTCCTGCTTCAAGCCCATAACTAGTGATGGAGCTAGAAGCTAATCTCACAGGAGGGGAGGAGGGAGCAGGAACAGCTCAGCATCCCCAAGCAGTTCTACTCCCTGTAGCACCTGGCCTAGGAAGGAGGGGTGAAGAGCCCCTGGAGTTGCCCCCCCCCCCCAAGTTTGGAAGGTGGAGAGGGGACCCCACTGCATCTACTCCCAGGCCTGGGAGAGGAGGTGAAGAACCCCAGGAGGATTAAAGATGAGGTTGTTGGGGGAGGCTGAACAGATGGGGGCAGGGTTGAGTGGGGACTTAACTGACATGAGTACTGGAGGGACAGGATTGATTTGGAGGTTGGGGGTGTGAGATATTGCAACCCCATGCAGTATCTGCCTTGCTGGGGCTATCAGTGTATGGCAACGGCCTGTGCCACCTTAACACCTCCAGTCAGAAGGGAGTGGGACCTGTGTCCCTGCCAGGAGCCAGACAGCTGGAGGCCTGAGACCTGATTGGACTCTCCTGAAATGGATCATGGAGTGGGGGATCCAGGTGCAGTTAACATGAAACTATAACAGTGGGTGTAGAAGTGTTTGGCCGGGGCTCATCCCTCTCCGGGGCGGCGGGGAACCACACCGCCTCGCTACTTCCTTTCAGTTGTGACAGGGAATTAGCCTGGCCATGGGGGTGTTGCGCCGTGGCAGCATTAGAGGCAAAACATAAGTTATTCACACCCGGTCAGCGGGCAGTAGTGAGTCACGGGCTCAGGCCCTCAGGCAAGGCTGAGCAAATAAGTAAACAGCAGGCCCAGGCTCCGAAGGGCCTGCGAGAGGGGGACACTGCCACCTGCGAGTTGGGTGGCAGGGGGGACGCAGGCCCACCCACTCCACTGCGTCCCAGCCTGGGGCCCTAGCAGCAGCAGAGGGCTTGCTGCTGAGTCAGTGGGGATCCTGGCCGCAACACACTGACATGGGCTCTGGCAGTGCTGCAGCCAGACTAGGGACAGCTGGCCCCCGGCTACTTCCTAACTCCCCCTCTAGAGGTACCTGGGTCAGGGTGTTGTCCTCCAAGGGGTCAAGCACCATGAGCTCCTCAGGGTAACTAGTGAGCGGTAAGCTTGGCAACTCCTCTGGGTAACTTGCGAGGGGCAGGCTTGACAGCTTCTCCAGGCTCTGGTCGGCATCAGGCATCAGCTGGTCTGGCTAGTCTTCGGGTCGGCTGCCAATTGCTGTGGTCTCCCAACTGGGAGCTAGACCACAGATGTCTGGCCTCTCTGGCGGCTGTTCTTCTAGTGAGCTCTGGAGTTGGACTTTTATACTTCCTGTCCTGCACCTTGACCTCTGGGGGGGCGGGCGCAGGATTCACTGGCTCCGCCCACTTTGGTGTCCGGATAGGCTCATCCCTCTCTAGAGCGGCGGGGAACCACACCACCTCGCTACAGTGGGAAACAGTAATTGTTTCTCACACACACTGGGAATGGGTAGGAGGAATTGAAAAAAATCAGAGACCAAAAAAAAAAAAAAAACCAGAAAAAAAAAGCACCCACAATGTAATCTTTAAAAAAAAAAAACATCTTATGGCTTTTGGAACCAATCTGATGATTTATTGGGGTTCAAATATCATATTTGATCTCTTGAGGCTGGTAATGCAGTACTCAGAGCATATCTTTTGGAAAGACATGCCCAGTCTTGATTAGAAAACTTCAAGTGATGGAAAATGTTTAGATTCCAGAGGCCCAGTGAAGTCCCTTCACAGCAGTCTGGTGAGTTTCCAACAAAGATAGCTTAACTGGATTTGTGACAGTAGGAATTGCAATTTATAAATTGTGTTTGAGTGACTTCTTTGCCTTCTTGTGGATAAACTAAATAGATTGAGCTATTTTAGTCTATAAAGCAGGTTTTCCAGATCTTGGATCATTCTTGTAGTTCTTTTCTAAACTCTTTCCAATTGGTCAATATCATTTTTAAAGTGTGGACACCAGACCTGACAGTATTCCAGTAATGGTCTCTCTAATGTTTTAGAACAGTGGTAATACCACCGCATTATGATATTTCCCTGCTTCTGATCCAAGGATCGCATTAGTTCCCTTACCCTCTTCATAGTACTGAGATCTCATGTTCAGTTGCTCATCTGCCATGACCTGTATGTTCCTTTCAGAAATATATAAGTATGATCTATGTATTTTACATAGATGTATGGCCTTGCATTTAGCTCTATTAAAACACATGTTGTTCCAGTAACTCCAGCTTATCAAGTCCTATTTTACATTAAAACCATGTTGATTGGCACCAATTATCTATCTTAGGTGCTTATATGGCCCTTAATACTGTAGTATCTCAGCACTTCACAACCTTTAATGCTATCTTCAAAACACACCCTTATTTTACAGATGGCGAACTGAGGCACAGAGAAGTTAAATGACTTGTCCAAGGTCACACAGGAAGTCTGTGGCAGAGCAAGGCCTGAGCCCATGTCCCAGGCTATTGTCCTACACCCTGGATCATCCTGTCTTTTCATTTATTAGACTACTGTCCTTTCCATTATTTACTCATAACATCTCATGTTAGCCTATCCATGATTTTGTTTGAGATAGATGTCAGGCTAACCAGACTACAGTTACCTGTTGCATCTTATTTATTCTTTTTAAATATTGTCTCCTGCCCCACAGAGAACAAACCTCTTTCATCATCTTGTCCATCCCACTGCCATTGATAGGTAGGTAGGGAGATAGAGAGATCATTCCCTACAATTATATCTATCTATCTAAAATACACTCAGTGCCTTGTCCAGGCTAGTTTCGATATCCTAAATTACAGAGCATATGCACTTTTCTTGGAGACTATTCCTTAGTCTGACAGCTCTCACCAGCTCTTTCTTGACTACTCAACCTAATTTTTCCCTTCTTCACTTCATTCATTAAACCTATTTATATTCCCACATATTGTCTTAAATAATTCTTCTGTCTTTTTGGGAAGCCATGCAACCCTGCTGTATGATGTTACATACAAATGTCAAATAATAATACTTTCCAATCTCATTTTTATTGAAGTTAATGGAAAATCTCCCACTTTCCTACCTCTGCAACTGGGTTGGCTGGATGCAGAGAGGGTCTACAGCAGTGGTGGGCAACCTTCAGCCCATCAGGGTAATCCACTGGCGGGCCACCAGACAGTTTGTTTACATTTGCACAGCCACCTGCAGCTCCCAGTGGCCACTGTTCGCCGTTCCCGGCCAATGGGAGTTGTGGGAAGCAGCGGCCAGCATGGTCCTTGTTCCATCCATAAACTCTATTAATGTGCCCCTGAAATTATTTTAGGTATCTGTGTGGTTCTTTCCTTGCATTATAAATCCAGTCACTAGAGCAAAGAAAGTGCCTTCCCTGCCAAAGGAAAGCATCCCAAAGAAAATGCAGGGAAACCGGCAGTCACCAGGTAGGAAGTGGGAGCCCTTCAGTTGGGATTTGCGAGGTCAGAGGAAGAGACCAGAACAGTCTGAACATCCTTGAAGGGGGAAGTAAACTTTTTGCCAAAGAAGGAATGGAATTACCTCCAGGGGGGCTGGAGGGGGTGGGGAGATGGTAGCAAAATATAAGCAACCTTTGAAAGTTACAGAGATGTAGTATGGGACATCTCTTGAGGTCACTCCTTTCCCCTTAGTCTTGAAACAGCTCCTGCTGTTTTTTCCCTTTCTGAGGTAGCTTCTGGAGCAGGACCTCTCCTGCCTCCTCAGTCCTTCAGTGGTTCCTACTGGTCTTTGGTCTTTGTGTTTATCTCTAATGAAGCTATCTGGCCAAACTTTCACAAGGCTGCTTAGTACCTCAATGGATAGGGCCCCAGGTTCACTTGTTCATGTCAAAACTTTTAGTCACACAGCATTTATAGTTCTTTCTTGTAAAACTATAGGAACTTGGAAACAACTATTGTAGTAAAAACAGCACGCCACAACAATAAAACAAGCATGTTACATTAATTAAGCCACACACAAAAAAAAGGTTATGCTAATGCTCTGATTTAAACATGCAAAGTAGGGAAATTCAGAGTTAATGTCATCTTTAAGACACACTAGCTGAGCTTGTCTATTGCAGAACATATGTATAGAAAAAAAAATCACACTTTGTTTTGGCATTCCTAAGAATTTAAACCCTAATCCTCTCTGAATTCTCTAAGGGTGTACGATTTCAAAGTTGTGCCCAGTATACTAACCATAGCCTATCCATTGATGTCAGTTACATTGGGTTTTTACACATACCCAACTGCAGGAGTTAAGGGCATTTAAGTGATATTTTATGCGTTTAAATTCTTTCAAGACCAGATCCTGTAGCCTTTATTCAGGCAAAACTTGCACTGAGTTCAGTGGAATACTTGCCTGAGTAAGGACTGCAAGATTTGCTGTTATAGCTTTTGTCTTGTTTTGTTTTTAATATAAGTAACTAAAGTACACAAACAAAACATGCTTATAATAGACTAAAATTATCTATTTCTATATAATATGTATGTTAATACGACTGAAAATAGTTATTTTAATTTGTTAAATAGGTTTAAAAGCTGTAAATTCCTCCTTGTTTATCTGTTGTCTATTTCCTACTTTTTCATGGAAGTCTTTTTCAGTGGGAGCCGCGATTGGCCGAACCTGTGGACGCGGGAGGTAAACAAACCGGCCCAGACTGCCGGGAGCTTTCCCTGAACAAGCGGTGGACCGGCTTTGAGAAGCATTGATCTATACCATTCATTAGTAGCTTGATCATGTCTCCTTTCTAAGCTAGTAGTTGTAATTGTTTTAGTCTCTCCTCTAACCATTTTGATTGCTCTTCTCATATCAGGAGCTTTTTGGTTTTTGCTGTCTTTTTTTGAGATGGGGTGACCAAAGCAGATCACAGTATTTAATTTAATCATAAATATTATGTCATACCATAGACTGAAGTATTTACTGAATCCACACCTGTTCTGCTGACCACATGGATGCATCAAGTTTTGTAAAGATCAGCTCTTAACATGTGACTCAATTTTCTGAGATGTCTTCAGTCTCAGAATCCATAGCAAGTACTTATTGTGTTTCAGCTATTGTCTAGTTCAGTGTTTCCCAAACTTGGGAAGCCACTTGTGTAGGGAAAGCCCCTGGCGGGCTGGGCCGGTTTGTTTACCTGCCGCATCCGCAGGTTCGGCCGATCGCGGCTCCCACTGGCCACGGTTTGCTGGTCCAGGCCAATCGGAGCTGCTGGCAGTGGCGGTCAGTATGTCCCTCAGCCCGCGCTCCTTCCAGCAGCTCCCATTGGCCTGGAGCGGCAAACCGCGGCTAATGGGAGCCGCGATCGGCCGAACCTGCGGACAGGGCAGGTAAACAAACCGGCCCAGCCTGCCAGGGACTCTCTCTCTACACAAGCGGAGTCCCAAGTTTGGGAAATACTGGTCTAGTTTAGTACTATGCTCTCTTTTGTTGCTGTAAGTTAAGGAATGGGAATCATTACATCGCACACAAGCTTGGGAGCCGAAGCAGTCACTGAATTTAGTGAGTAAATAGACTACACAAGTGAGCCTGCAAATAGCGTGAGACATATCTTGTGTTTCTCTTAACGTAAATTCTACATAATGGCATAATGGTTATAAAGCAACATGGGTGCAACCCTTGATTTTATATCATTGGAAAATCGGAAACTCTAGCACCCTAACATGGGAACTATGTCATAGAATCATAGAATATCAGGTTTGAAAGGGACCTCAGGTGGTCATCTAGTCCAACTCCCTGCTTAAAGCAGGACCTAATCCCCAACTAAATCATCCCAGCCATGGCTTTGTCAAGCCTGAACTTAAAAATCTCTAAGGAAGGAGATTCCACCACCTTCTAGGTAACCCATTCCACTGCTTCACCACCCTCCTAATGAAAAAGTTTTTCCTAAGATCCAACCCAAACCTCCCCCACTGCAACTTGAGACCATTACTCCTTGTTCTGTCATCTGCCACCACTGCGAACAGTCTAGATCCAGCCTCTTTGGAACCCCTTTTCAGGTAGTTGAAAGCAGCTATCAAATCCCGCCTCATTCTTCTCTTCTGCAGACTAAATAATCCCAGTTCCATCAGCCTCTCCTCATAAGTCATGTGCTCCAGCCCCCTAATCATTTTTGTTGCCCTCCGCTGGACTCTTTCCAATTTTTCCACATCCTTCTTGTAGTGTGGGGCCCAAAACTGGACACAGTACTCCAGATGAGACCTCACTAATGTCAAATAGAGGGGAATGATCATGTCCCTTGATCTGCTGGCAATGCCCCTACTTATACAGCCCAAAATGCCATTAGCCTTCTTGGCAACAAGGGCACACTGTTGACTCATATCCAGCTTCTCATCCACTGTAACCCCTAGGTCCTTTTCTGCAGAACTGCTGCCTAGCCACTCAGTCCCTAGTCTGTAGCAGTGCATGGGATTCCTCCGTCCTAAGTGCAGGACTGATGTTGAACCTAATCAGATTTCTTTTGGCCCAATCCTCTAATTTGTCTAGGTCCCTCTGTAGCCTATCCCTACCCTTCAGTGTATCTACCACGCCTCCCAGTTTAGTGTCATCTGCAAACTTGCTGAGGGTGCAATCCACGCCATCCTCCAGATTGTTAATGAAGATATTGAACAAAACCGGCCCCAGGACCAACCCTTGGGGCACTCCGCTTGATACTGGCTGCCAACTAGACATGGAGCCATTGATCACTACCTGTTGAGCCCGATGATCTAGCCATCTTTCTCTCCACCTTATAGTCCATTCATCCAGCCCATACTTCTTTAACTTGCTGGCAAGAATACTGTGGGAGACCGTATCAAAAGCTTTGCTAAAGTCAAGGAATAATATGTCCACTGCTTTCCCCTCATCCACAGAGCCAGTTATCTCATCATAGACAGCAATTAGGTTAGTCAGGCATGACTTGCCCTTGGTGAATCCATGCTGACTGTTCCTGATCACTTTCCTCTCCTCAAAGTGCTTCAAGGATTACTTCAGTACTGAATCAGAGGGAAGACTGCCAGTTACTGAATAATTTGCTCTACTTTCTATAGCACAAAGTTTTCACCTGTATTTTTCCATTCAAATATTAGCTTATCTTTATTATTATTATTTGTATTGCAATAGCATCTGGGTCTTAGTCAGGGATCAGGGCCTCAGGTGTTGGACTGTACATGCACTTCATGGAAAAAAAACAATCCCTTAAGATAGCAGAGAATATTATCTCAATTTTTACAAATGAGGAACTAAGTCATAAGTGACTTGCCCAAAATCATGACACAGGAAGTCTGTGGCAGAGCTGGGAACTGAACATAGGTCCCTCCTGTTGTGATGTAACCACCATACCGTCCTTCCTTTCCCCCAGCCCTCCTTAGCTTGTGGGACCCCAACCTGAAGTCACATGGCTGCAGGTTTTTGTTAATTTCTGTTGCAAGATTCCCTTAAATATGGAGGCAAATTTGTTTGTTATTTAGGCAATGAAAAGAGCCAATGATAACCATTAAATAAATGCTGCTTTGACGGGTGAAAATGCTGCAGACACAAGTGAGAGTTTAAACTGTCACATGAAAATGCAGAGTTAACTGTATGGTTATTAAAAATCAGGCCATATTTTCCATGCATTTTTTTGTGAGGTCTCCTTGAAGTAACTTATAAAACTTGGGAACCTAGGCAACTTCTCTGGGGAATATATAACCACAGCAGCTGATACTGGTAAAATAGGTTACATGAAGTCTTAGAAATGACTGCTCGATCTGACCAGAATTTATTGCCTGAGTAATGTACAGAAACAGTAAAACAGCAAAGCACAACTTTCCATCTGTACTGCATTATGCCATACAGAAGAACTATTTTTTATTTGAAATGGTGGTAGCCCTGTAGGCCTTCATGCTTTGATATCCTATGCTGCCACACATGATATGATAGAGTATAAACAGATTGACTATAAATCTGAATCTTTACAGTTTTGAAAGCTGAAACATTCCAGCACTCACTTCCCACCAGCCATGCCTTCTAAAGTGTATGCTAGGTCAGGTGTTTCCATTTTTTAAAATGGAAAGCAAAGGTTGTTACAGCAGAAATCTGCAGAGTGCTAGAGAAAAAATAGTCCAGATAAGGGTCAGGTTCCAAAAGCATGGTAAAAATAGATGTCTTTAAAAAATAATAGTTTGCAACTTTAAAGAGTTAATCAGCTTTAGAATAGAAACTGCAAGTTATTAGGCAGCTTGCCTTCTCAAATGCCATTAAAGCCTCAGCACGAGTGGTACTGAAGGAACAGTATCCTCCTTTATCTCTAGCCATTTTTAACTAGAGAGCAGGTTAAACCAGATGGCCTTCCATTCTTAAAAGGGATTTTAACAGCTTTTTTGTTTTTGAAAGTTTGATCTTTGGCCAAAAACATCAATTTTTTTTAAGACCCATAACTTTTAGGAATTAAATGGACTTTGTAACTTAATCAGCTCTCCGCACTTCAAAACAACCCCTCATTTTTTTCATTAAAAAGATGCATTATGGGTCAAATTTAATGCTGACTTGCACCGTGTATAAATCAAGGGGATTCACAAATTGTAACCAGATTCTAATGCACTTACTAATGCTGAGGAGTACCTTGGTCTACAAGAGGTCCCAATGACTTCCACGGGGCTATTAGGATGAAAGGTACTATTCATCAGGAGTATGGCTATTGGCATCTGGCCCATAGGCAGCAGAAACTAGGTGACATATATGAAAGATAAATTAAGGAAAAAAAAATATACATATTTATAGATACCACAGTGTTAGTATCCCTCCTGAGTGAAGAAATAAGACAGAAGTAATTTGTATATGTAAGGGGGAAAACCCAGGTACTATTGTAATATTGTAGCGTCACCATAGTGCTGGTACATAGATATGGTTGACGTGGCACTTCCATTCTAACCTCCTATTTTCAGTCACTTTTTCCCCTCAAAAGATTACCTATTGGGATACAACTTCAAATGCTTGGTCTTGTCGAAAAGGGTGTGGAATTAGCCCCTAGTTAATTGCCTAGGCTCCCTATACAATGCATGGGGAGAGATAGGCACCTAAGAGTGGGATTCACAAAAGCCACCAAGCTGAGTGGGGAGCCAGCTAAGCTAGCCACTAGGAAATGCAGAGGAGAGGCTTAGATCCCACCTCTCAAAGGGACTTAGGTACCACTTCTGAGTCAGAGGGAGGTGCCTATCTTTTCAGCCATAAACCTCTCCTGGTGCTAGATGTCTAAGCAATGGCAGCCCAAGGAGGAGGAGATCATGCCCCCCATCCCTAGTAACCAAGTGGTCAGAGCACTCCCATGGAATGTGGTAGGCCCAGGTTCAAATCCCCACTCTGTCTGAGTTGGAACAGGAACTTGAACATGGATATCTTACCTCCAAGGTGAGCGCCCTAAGGCATTCTGTGGTGGTTCTTTCAGTCTCTCCTGTTAAATCTGTTCCACTTTGGCCTAATGATAACCTAAGTATTACAAACAGAGCCAGACTGATAATTACTCTATAGCCTACTGGTTAGGATGTTCTGATGGGATACCTGGGTTCAAGTCCCTGCTCCAAATTAGGCAGAAGGGTGTTTTGAACCAGGGTCTCCCATATTCTGTGTCAGCACTTTAACCAGTGGGCTACTACATATAAGCTGCAGTTGCTTATTGTTTGCCTGATCCAGGAGCGCTGTGCTTGTGTGACTTCTGAGAATGCCTGTTGGATTGGGCCCTGCAGGCAACATAGGCAGGGAATGCCTAGTTTGAGAATCTCACTGGGATTTAAGTGCTGAGCAGATCGCTGGCATCAGGACTTAGGTGGCTTTCTGCATTCCCAGTAGGCTCCTACAGGGATAGATGGCAGCTGAGCAGGGGTTTTGAGCATCTAAATGTTGGATTTGGGCCCAGTTAGGTGCCTAAATCTCTTGTGTCTCTAGCCCTGTTACCTAGGAGCTCTTGAGTGTCCAGAAGTACTCTCAGCATGCAAAATCTTGATCCTTCAGCAACTGAAGCAGACACTGTGCCACACTTCTCACAGTCTGGCTGGATCACATCTGATTTTTGTCTGGACTCAGTGTTAGCCAAAGGTGTCTCATCTACGACCTTGTTTCAGCCAAGCATTGAAAAATCACAAACTGCCAGGGCCGGCTCTAGGCACCAGCAAAACAAGCTGGTGCTTGAGGCGGCACATTTTTAGGGGCGGCATGGCCGGCGCCAGAATGCCGCCCCTAAAAATGTGCCCCAGCCTCCCTAGCTCACCTCCACTGCTGCTGCCACGGCGCGCAAAACAGCTGATTCGCGCGCCGCTACTCGCCCTCCCTCTCGGGCTCTCAAGCCTGGGAGGGAGGGGGAGCAGCGGCGCACGAATCAGCTGTTTCGCGCGCTGCGGCCTCTCGGAGTCTCCCCCTCCCTCCCAGGCTCTCAAACCTGGGAGGGAGGGGGAGACTCCGAGTGGCCGCGGGGCGGGCGCTGCTTCTCCCCCTCCCTCCCTCCCTCCTAGGCTTGAGAGCCTGGGGGGAGGAGGCATGGCTGGGGATTTGGGGAAGGGGCAGAGTTGAGACGGGGCCGGGGGTGGGGTAATTAAAGAACGGGGGGGCGGCCAAAATTGTTTTTGCTTTGGGTGGCAAAAGTCCTAGAGCCAGCCCTGCAAACTTCATTATTAAAAAAGAGACAGAACAGATGGCATCACAGTCCAAACAGTCTTATCGTTCCACTGGGTAGCCTCTCATTGATATTGATCACAAGTGACTGAATAGAACCCTGTGGCACTCCACGTAAGAGAATTGCACACACACAGCACACAACTTGGCAGGTCAGTGATAAACTTCAGTGACCTCTTCATTAGGAAATAACAGGTGTGTTCTTCTACCATCCAGGCAGGGTCTGTTGACACATTTCATGGTCAGAAGTATCACAGACATATCTGAAATGCAGCATGGACACCTGCTGTTGGTCCAATGCTTGACAAACTCGGGCAGTCTCCATGCTCAAACTGGGCCACTCTTTGTCATGTCTATTTAGATAGTCAATTTGTAAGCTATGTGTAGCATGGGCTGTCATTCACTATATATTTATATAGTGCCTCGCATCATGGGGATCCATTATTGGTTGGGACCTCCAGGTGTTAGCTTAATGCAAATAATGAGTAATAATAACAGATGAAAGGGATCAAGAGAATCAGTAGACGCTATATATCAGAGCTGTTTTGCCACAACCTGCTCAAGAACCTCTCCCAAAGAGGGAAGTTCAGAGACATGATAGTTGGTTAGATTGCTGGAGTCAAAATATGGTTTCTGGAGTCTTACAACTCCATTCTTTCTGGGAAGCTGGATGATTTCTCAATCAACAATGGATCATCACATCCTCTCCATCTACAGCAGGTGGTGTTCTCATCAATCCATCCATTTCAGGGTAAAGGCCACAGCAGGGACAGACATCTGAGAGGTGTATGCATGGCTGCACAGACGATATTGACAGAAGGGCTTTGGCTTCCTCGACCATGAGATGGGGTTCCGTGAATGAAGACTGCTGGGCAGAGATGGGTCCACTGACAAAGAGGAAGAGCATTTTGGGACACTGACTTACCAACCTGGTGAAGAGGGCTTTAAACTAGGTTCAAAGAGTACCATGACTAAAGCCCGCATGTAAATTTGGGGTGGAGGGTTAAGATGACCTGGCAAAAGGCCAAAAGTTGGGAGAGAGATGGGAAATTACAATAGAGTTATAGGGGAGATGAGAGAGAGAGAGAAAAAGTGAGGCAATCTGCTGAACATCTTAGACGTCTATACAATAATGCAAGGAATATGGGGATTAAACAGGAAGAACTGAAAGTCCTAGTACACAAACACAATTATGACTTAATCAGCATCAGAGACTTGGTGAGATAAATCACACAAATGGAATACTGGTGTAAAAAAGCATAGTTTCTTCAGGAAGGCAAAGCAAGGTGGTTTCCATTGTATAGCAAGAATGTGAACACTTGCTCTGAGGCCCAGAAAGAGGTCAGAGGCAAACAAGCTGAAAGTGTCTGGGTGAAGATAAAACGAGAGGGGGAACAGAGGTGATGTCATGGTAGATGTCTATTGTAGACCACAAATCATGAGAAAAAGATGGGTGAGTAATTTCTAGAACAAATAATGGAAGTTTCCAAAGCTCAGGGCCTGATGGTAATGGGTACTTAAACTACCCAGATATCTGTTGGAAAAGCAATATGCCAGGACACAGATGGCCCAACAAGTTTTTAGAAGTGTTGGGTACAACTTTTGTGTTTCAGAAGGTGGAGGTGGTAACTATGAAGGCAGTTTTAGATTTGATTCTGACTAATAAGGAGGAACTGGTTGAGAATCTGAAGGTGGAAGGCAATTAGGGTGAAAGTGGTCACAAAAAAAGTGGTCGCTGGGGCCGGGCTGCTTCGCTTCCACCGCTGCCGGTGAGTGTGGGGGGATCCCTTCCCCCAAGTGACATGGCTGGGATGAGGGAAGTGGAGCGGGCTGCTCCCGGCCCCCCGCTAATCCCCCAGGCCACTCTGGGACTGCGGGGCCCCCAAAATTGCACCCCCACAGCTTCTGCCTCCTAGACCCTTTGCCCCTTATCCAGCCCGGCACCCTTAACATGCTGCTAAGAGCAGCGTGTCAGAGCTTTACCGCGTTATATGCGAACCCGTGTTATATCGGGGTAGAGATGTAATAAGGTGACAAGTAATAGCCAGCCTGGATTTGTCAAGAATGACCCCTGCCAAACCAACTTAATTTCCTTTTTTGACAGGGTAACTGGGCTAGTGGACAGGGAGAAACAGAAGACATGATAGATCTTGACTTTAGTAAGACTTGTGACACATTCCTTGTCATAACTATAAAGGGAAGGGTAACAGCCCTCCTGGCCAGAGACACCCAAATCCTTTTACCTGTAAAGGGTTAAGAAGCTCAGATAACCTGGCTGACACTTGACCCAAAGGACCAATAAGGGGACAAGATACTTTCAAATCTTGGTGGGGGGAAGGCTTTTGTTTGTGTTCTTTGTTTTGGGGGTTGTTTGCTCTTGGGACTAAGAGGGACCAGACATCAATCCATGCTCTCCAAATCTTTCTGAACAAGTCTCTCATATTTCAAACTTGTAAGTAACAGCCAGGCAAGGTGTATTAGTTTTATCTTTGTTTTCTCAACTTGTAAATGTTCCTTTTGCTAGAGAGTTTACCTCTGTTTTCTGTAACTTTGAACCTAAGGCTAGAGGGGGTTCATCTGGGCTCTTTGAATCTGATTACCCTGTAAAGTTATTTTCCATCCTGATTTTACAGAGATGATTTTTACCTCTCTTTAATTAAAAGCCTTCTTTTTAAGAAACTGATTGATTTTTCCTTGTTTTAAGATCCAAGGGGATTGGATCTGGACTCACCAGGAATTGGTGGAGGAGTCTGTCAAGGCTAGCCAGGGAGGGAAAGGTTTTGGGAGGGAAGACAGTTTCCCAAATGACTCAAACTATTTGGGTGGTGGGAACAAAAGCAGATCTAATCTGGTAGTTAAGCTTAGAGGTTTTCATGCAGGTCTCCACATCTGTACCCTAAAGTTCAGAGTGGGGAAGGAACCTTGACATTCCTACATGACATTCTCATAAGCAAACTAGGGAAATACAGTCTAAAAGAAACTTCTATAGTGTAGGTGCATAGTGTTTAAAAACTGTACTCGAAGAATAGCTATCAACGGTTCACTATCAAACTAGGAGGACTGTGGCAGACCGTGTACCCCAGCGCCCCTTTGTCGCAGGGGTAGGATGGGGTGCCGGCGCCTGACCACTCTCAAGTCCTAACATCCGCCTCTCTGTGGGCGGTCAGTGATGGCCTCTTGGCCTTTCTCCCTACTATCACTCCTATCTGGCGCAGTAGCGCGACCTAGCGGCCAGAGTCTATATAAACCCCCTTACAGGCAGGGTAGCGCAGCCTAGCGGCCAGAGTCCATATACACCCCCTTCCGCATGGGGTCACGCAGCCTAGCAGCCAGAGTCCATATACACCCCCTTCCACGCAGGGTCACGCAGCCTAGCAGCCAGAGTCCACATAAGATCTCTCACGTTTCGGGAGCAAGGGGGTAGGGGGGCTCAGGCCTACCCTCTCCACCGAGCCCCGACCCAGGGCCCTGGTAGTGGCAAGCTCTCCTTGCCCCTTGCTCGGCGGGGATCCACCCACAACACACCGAGCATCAATGCAGCGCTAACGCTGTTTGTCTCTAGAGTTCCCCTGGATCACTTCCTACCATGAATACCAGTTCATCTGCAGCGGGGGGTCCTCTGTCGGGGTCTCAGGTAGTGCCTCGGCTTGACTGACTCCCGGATCCTGGCTCGCAGGCCCTTCCTCTGCAGGAGCTAGTAGCGTGTGTCTTTCTCCTCCAGCAGTCAGCCCCAACTGAGCTGATCTGCAGGCTTTTATATCTGTTCTCTAGTTGGAGCATGCCCAGCAGAGCTTCCGGGGCGTGGCTTCCTCTGCTAGGAAGGAAGGGTTAACCCCTGCTGTACCAGTGCGGGGCCGCTCTGCCCCATCACAAGGACATATAACAAATGGGGTCCTGCAGGGGTCTCTTCTGGTCTGGTGCTATTTAATATTTTCATTAGGCACTTTGATGGAGTAGAGATCTGTGGATGACAGAAAGCTTGGAGAGGTTGCAACCACTTTGCAGGATAGGATTAGAAATGAATTCAAGAGATCTTGATAAATTGGAGAATTGGTCTGAAATCAATAAGATGAAAATCAGTAAAGACAAGTGCAAAGTAGTACTGTTAGGAAGGAAAACTCAAATGCACAAATACAAAATGGGAGAATAACTGGCTAGGTGGTGCTGAAGAAAAGAATCTTTGGATTATAGGGTATCATAAATTGAATGTGAGTCAACAGTTTGATGCTGTTGCAAAAAAGGCAAATATTCTAGAATGCATGTACAGGAGTGTCTGATGTAAGACACGAGAAGTAATTGTTCCAATCTGCTTGGCACAGGTAGGGCCTCTTCCGAAGTACTGGATCCAGTTTGGGGTACCATATTTTAAGAAAGATGTGGACAAAGTGGAGGCAGTCCAGAGGTGAGCAACAAAAATGATAAAAGGTTTAGAAAAGGTTGGGGGGAAAAAACGGATCACAGGGGAATCTGATCATAGTTTTCAAATATGTTAAGAGCTTTATTGTAAAAAAACACCTGCAGAACTAGAACCTGGGATCACAGAGGTTCTGGATAGCGGATGCTGCCACATTGCCACCAGGAGCTAATATTAGGGTTTTGCTGGGGGGACCCTGTGAAGCTAGACTTTGCAGGAAGTACCACCCACCAGGGCCTGAGTGGCAGCCCCCTGATTGGCCCATGCCGGTATATAAACTAGGAAACCATTACAAAAGCTGTCTGAGCAACAATGCAGATTACCTGCTCCAGATCTTGTCTGACTGTAAACCCAGACTCCAGCTCCTGACCTTAGTTAGTCCCCAACTCCACTGTTTGCCTCCTGTCTGTAAATTGGTACTCTGACCTAGTTCCACCATGACTCTCCTAATTGCAATTTGGTAACTGATCAATACACACTGGTCACCCATGGCCCAGCCGTGATAGTTTTCTCAGACAGCCTTTGCTTCCCAATAGTTGAGATGTTTCATGAACTATCAGCAGGATAACTAGTCCGAGCTCCTCTCATATGCAGAGTCTCCATATAACACTGCTGATCGTGCTTCTACAGGTCAGAGACCATTCTTAATGAATTACAGGTTCCACCCCCGTTTTCATCTGGCACTACCAGCAGCCTCCCCAAACCCAGCTGCCACCGAATGGGTCCAACACATCCATCTCATCTAGGAGGAGCTCAGGAGCTACCTTGAAGAAGTGAAGAAGGCGAAGAAGGCTTACAACAGGCAAATGGACTGCCAAAAAATGGAAGCTCTGGCATTCATAACAGGCCAAAATGTGTGGCTTGCCACAAAGCATTTCCAGACCATCTGACCCTCCTGAAAACTGGACCACCAGTTCCTGAGACCCTTTCAGATAAGCCAGCAGAAGCCCTATACAGAGAACTCCTTCCCTGACCTGACCAAACTACACTACCATCTCCACCAATCAAAGTCCAGGGTCACAAGGAATAAAAAGTGCATGCCATCCTCTATTCCTGCTGCATGCATCTGTGCTGGAAAGGCTTCAGCCCCAAAGAGCACACCTAGGTACCTGCTTCCTATGTCCACACCCTGGACCTCAAGAGGGAATTCCATAGGACTCACCCCAACAAGTCTGGACCAGCATCACTCTGAGCTGGGGCAATATAAGCACCTGCAGGAGTAGAACCTGGGACTATGGAGGTTCTGGGCTGCTGACACTTCTGCATCATCACCAGGACCTCATGCTGGACTTCTGCTGGGGATCTTGTGAAACTACACATTGCAGGATGTACTGCCCAGTGAGGCCTGAGTGGTGGCTCTCCACAGCCCACTGATTGGCCCATGCCAGCATATAAACCAGGAAGCCATTAGAGGAGCTGTCTGAGCAATGATGCAGACCACTGGCTTGCTCCTGCTCCAGACCTTACCATGAACTTTAGAATCCAGCTCCTGACCCTGGTTCATCCCCACTTCACTGCTCACCTTCTGCCTACAACTTGGTTCCTGATGTTGACATCCTGGTATCCTGACCTGGCTTGACCCTGACTGGGCTCTACATCTCCTGATCACAACTTGGTATTGACTAGTGCACGCTGGCTGCTCACAGCCCAGGCCAGTCAGTTATGAAGAGAATGGTAATCAATGGTTCTCTGTGTCCACTGAAGGTAGGACAAGAAGTATTGGGCTTAGTTTGCAGCCAGCAAAACTTAGGTTACATATTAAGAACTTTTTCCCCTAACATTAAGATAGTTAAGCAGAGCAACAAGTTACCTAAGGAGGCTGTGCAATCTCTATCAGTGGTGAGTTTTATGAACAGGTTAGACAACACACCTCTGGGGGTGGT
This sequence comes from Terrapene triunguis, assembly GCF_002925995.2. Lineage (NCBI taxonomy): Eukaryota > Metazoa > Chordata > Testudines > Emydidae > Terrapene > Terrapene triunguis. The sequence goes on from NW_020664393.1 coordinate 53,768,686, forward strand.
ACCTGTGTACTTAATTCTGCCTCAGCATGGAGGAGGGGATGGACTCGAGGACCTCTTGAGACCCCTTCAAGCCCTACACTTCTATGATTCTTACCATTTCAGCTGGAGAACTCTCACATCTCGGTGAATTAGAGTGCTTAAAATTCAAGAAAATATTGCAGATCACTTTATATATAGACAGAAAACTAAAATGTCTCCATGTATCCAATACCACAGTCTTTCTGATGTGGCAGCCCAGCAAAGTGCAGAGGCTCCCTGCTGCTATTCCTTAAACATGTATAGCTGGTACTGCCATGATGGCATGTAGTGATGGCATGGCCCATTTACATTTTCCATCCACCCACCATCCTCCCATTCCTCACAGTTGTCAGTAACAGAGAAACATTTCTCCATCAAAATATCTCCCTCTGCAATTTCCCTCAGTCAGTGAGAGCACCTTACTGGTCGCAAAGTATCAGCCACACAATGAAGGGGGAAATGATAGTGCTCTAGCCACACTCCCTGTGAAGGGTCTAGGGAGAAGGGATAGAACTGACCCATATACAAAGAGACAAGGCGGGTGAAGTAATATCTTTTATTGGACCAACTTCTGTTGGTGGGAGAGACAAGCTTTCAAGCCACGCAGAGCTCTTCTTCAGATCTGGGAAAGTACCAAGAGTGTCACAGCTAAATACAAGATTGAACAGCTAGTTTAGCATAAGTAGTTAAACACAAGATTGAACTTTGCCATATGCAAAGGGAATTCTCAGCTAGTCACTGTAGATGATTTTAAATGTCCTTCACTCCACTTGAATAGTGCAAAGCAAACTTAACAGGGCCAAGAATCCAGCCCAGAAAGAATAAGCAAAATGATCACGGTCACACAAGAGCTAGGAATGGAAGCCAGGACTCTCAGTCCTGCATCTTTCACCACAAGATGATCCTTTTGGGCCATTACCCCCTCTTCCAGAGCTGGAAGGCTTTTTTTTTATAAACCAACAGAACTATGAATGGTATGTACAGCTTTTGTGTCACATGAACATTAGGGTAGTTGAGTACTTTCCTTTTTGACCTCAGATTAAACCTGTGTATTATATCAACAACAAACAGTAGGATCTTAATCACTCCTAGCTGCCAAAATGCCCAGCAAATTATATATGGGACCAGCTCTGGAGATTACTAACGAGAGTATAATAAATGCCTTTGTGTATATGTGAAAATTTAGTGCCGTACGGCTTTTAATTTTGTTCCTAAACCTAGAATTTAAGAAGCACATTATTCAGGGAATTATAAGTGAGATTAACCAAAATAATTGTGAACCAATGAGTGATTAATGACTTACCATTAATGGCACAAAAATAGAGCAACATAATCAGGCTGTACATATTTCACATTCGCAAAGCATGCATATGCTATACCCATTAAAGCTGACAAGTTACTTAACATTCAGTTGGGCATTGTGGAGTCAGTCAATCTATTGTCTTGGTAGCCCAATGCACTGCCATATGGGGAATTTTCCCTTTCCTAAGCAGATGGAGACTAAGCATGTCACAGATAAAATGTGTTTGGTCTCTGGAGGGAGGATGTTGGATGCTTTGTTCTTAGACTGTTAAGCTTGCCAGCCCTTCTGCTCAGGTTGGGAGTGTTTGTTTCCCAGTGATATTTAACCATCTATTGAGTAGAGCTGTAGAAGCCAGGAAAAAACAGCCTTCCCAGAGACCGGGAACTGGAGCATGACAATTGCCATGCAACTCAGGATGTATCTGGTGGTAAGACAGCAAATTAAATCTTCCCAACATTGCAGGTGTCCCCTCACAGAGCTCCCCCAGGCAGTTCTGTTGAAAGGAGCAGAATTATTCCCTCTCCCCTTAGAATAGGGCATGATGCCTCTCCACAAACCTTGTGCATGGTCAGGTGTGGCCAAGGCCATCTCCACAGATGACCTGGGTCTACTAGTCCATTCCCAGGCACTCCCTCTGGTAGAAGCTTTCTGGGATTCTGAGACTGTTCTATCTTTTCTGGGGAATCACTATGAAGCCGGAGCAGACACAACATGCATCCCTCCTAGCCCATCCTCTCCAGCAGCTAGCCACCGCTGAAGAGGTGGCAAACCCTTCCTCACTTCTGCACATGGAGGGGTCTCCCCCATGCATGTATCTGTGGGGGGAATGATCCTACACCTGGGGATGCAACCCCAGGAGCTCTTGTCGTGAATACTAAAGGAATGCACAGAGCAACACAGATGTGTTCATAGTGGCTCATGCATGCCAGGATAATACATAGTATGTGATGTACAGGATATGCAGAGACAGAAGAACACAGGGCCAAGAGCACTTTGTCTGTGGATATAAATTTTGTATCCACACAGGGCTCTAGAGATCAGAATTGCTCCTCACCAGGGCTCCATAGTGAAGTGAAAGGAAATGGATCTTAGTCCAGTGCTCCTTCTCCTAACCTATATGGGAAGAAGACCCCATGCCCCATCTTTCCAGTCTGCAAGGTATGGGAGCGACCAGGTGTTTGTTTTCCCCTCCTCCCTGGCCCCTAAGGAAGGAGGGAAGATCTCTGGCTGGCCAACAGAGAAGCTAGGCCTAAAGATGAGATATAAAGTAACAGATACTTTCCCCAGATGCTTTGCTTTTGCAATACAAGGGATACACGCTGCCTGTAGCGGCCCTAGCCCACATTCTCTCTGCTACCGTTGCTGCTTCTATTCCAGTGGTTCTCAACCTTTCCAGACTACTGTACCCCTCTCAGAAGGCCGATTTGTCTTGCATACCCCAAATTTCACCTCACTTAAAAACTACTTGCTTACAAAAATCAGACATAAAAATACAAATGTGTCACAGCACACTATTACTGAAAAATTGCTTACTTTCTCATTTTTATCAGATATTTATAAAATAAATTGCAACCCCCCACCCCCCCAGGTTGAGAAACACTGATATAATATAAAGAGCAATATAAACAAGTTATTATCTGTATGAAATTTTGGTTTGTACTGACTTTGCTGGTGCTTTTCATGTTAGCCTGTTGTAAAATGAGGAAAATATCTAAATGAGTTGACGTACCCCCTGGAAGACCTTTGTGTACCTCCAGGGGTATGCCTACCCATCAAAACAAGAAAATACAAAGTGATACAGAAACAAATGCTCTTTCAAGCTCTGTTTTGTACCTCTGTCTGAGGATTTTCTTTTGATTTGCTCTCCATCCACACAGTCTTCCCATGGTGACATTCCATACAGCAAGCTGACTTGCCCTTTGTCCTGCAGTTTCTCTCTGTTCTAGACCCTCAGATGCACACGCATACACGCACTTACACTCACCCCTCTTCACTCTGACCGTACTCTCTTTTCACAGGAAAAGGGGCTCGCAGATATGCTGTGCTGACAGTGAAATGCTTTTTTGCTGGCAGTGAAATTCGTTAATGCAATTTTCATCTGTGTCCCCCACTGACAGGAAAAAAGTTCCACGTTACCAGTTTAATTTCCCATGTACACGATTATTTTTTTCTTTTGTGCACAGTTCTGTTTAAAAAATGGCAAACGAAGAGTCAGATCCAGATAGCCTCTCTCAGATTTGGATAGCACCTGTCTCTCCAAGTAGCCCCATTGAGTTCAGTTTGTAGAGGAATGTACAATTCAACATAAGTCGGGGTGGAGTATCTGGCCCTCAGTCAGCTGTGGCTCCTGTTCACTAATTACTTTACTTTTATAATGCAGTACTATTCTGAAATGGACTTTATTAGCACCCTGTCCTGCAACTAGTTCCGTTCAAGCAGACAATCATGCCTGTGTGAGCTCCATTGACACCAGTGAAGCTCCACATGGTCTCAAGTATGCATGTACATCCTATTGCAGCACTGGGGCCTCAGGTTGTGAACTTAAGATCAGGGACTATGGGCTCAATTCAGAGCTGGTATAAATTGGTGTATTCCATTGAAGTAAGTGGAACTACACCAGTTTTCACCAGCTCATGAGTTTCTCTGGCACAGGGTCGAGCACATTGATGTGATTCCTTCACTAATGAACTGTGCATTTGGATGATAGTCAGTGATAAAAGAGAAACAAATTCAGCCTTCAGATGCGTGCAAAGACTTTACTCACTTCAATGGGAGCCACACATACTCTCCTAGGAGAGACAATTGACTCTTGCTGATCCAAAACATTTTTTTTTTTTTGCAAAAGCGACCTTTTTAGCACAAAATGCTATTAGTTACATCACACAGAATGAAATACGTGCTTTGCTTTGAACGCTTGTAAATAAATCTGCTAATGAAGGATCCAATTTATATTTAAATTACTTGTATAGTTGCTGGGGGGGGGGAGAGGGCTGTTTTTTTTATCTATACGTTTGTTGGTGCTATATGAGCAAACTGAATCATTTGAACTTAACTGATTTGTAAATTGCTAGCCTTTTTGGTTGCAGTTTTAATGAAGTATTGAATGTACAGCACAGTGTAACACACTGAGGTATTTAAAATGGGCCAATACATACTTAAATATACACATGTACATTATAAAGAGCTATTGGAAAACTATGGACCAAATGGTTGTAAGAGAAGCAGAGAGATGGAAAGAGAGGCTCTGAACTGGAGCTGGGTTGGATTGGAAATATTTTTTTACTCACAGATTCCCTAAGGCACTAACATATCATCTGCTTTTGGTTTGGTTACCCAACCACCTATTTATGCACAAATGAGAGGTGAATATCCACTACCTCAGCTAAATTTCCAATTAAATAGTGCTCATGCTAGGGCTGAAAGTAGAAAGGGAGTTGTAAAGCCTTTGTAAAAATTATACAGCCTCATGGGCCTCTGAAATAGGATGAAGGACAAAAGAGAAACATGTTATAAAGATGAAACAAGAGAAAATTTGTAAAATGTGAGACATGAATTCTCCCCTTAAGTATACATTTTTTTAAATTTCTTTTCATTTTAAGTGAATGTTGATCTCACGAAAGATGCCAATTTGACAGCTTGGAGAATGGGGATGTATTTACACCATAAGTAAAACATGGGCAATTATAGTAGCTTTTCCCCCTAGATAACACATTCAGTTTGTTCCAGTCGTCCCCTAAAGAAACCAAGGCTCTAGTTCAGCAAAGTACTTAAACATGGGCTCAAATGCTTTGCTGAATAGGGGATTGATTTAAGCAGGTTCCTAAAGTTAAACATTTGCTTAAGCACTTTGCTGACTTGGGGCCCAAATAACAGAGAGAGAAGGTAATCTGGTGTCCTATTCATCAGTCTTTGACCTCTTAACTGCTACTACTAGCAAAAGGAATTTCAGATGTTTATTGGACATTAGTTCTTTATTTGTCATAGCACCAGGAAAGGTTTCATCCCCTATAGAATCTTTGGTTTTAAAATAGCTGTGAAATCTGAATTACAAACTATACAGTGCTAATAGTTTCTATCATATATTGTACAGAAATTGACCTCAAAATTATATGTTAATTACTTACAGAAGATGTTAATTTGGTTGTGTATCAATAACCAACAATGAGATTTCTTAATTTTGGTACAGCATTCATTTCCTTGGCCTTACTACTGTCTAACAAGATGACAGTAAGCAATATGCAGCAGCAAGGTTCCCATTGACACTTAGTGAAATTCTCAGACTTTCATGGGAAACAGAAATCTGAACTCAATACTTGGAATACCCTGTAAATGAAAGTGAAACTGGTTTTAAAATACCATTTTAAAATATTATCACTTACATTATTGAGTCTACACATTATGTGGGGACCAGAAAGAGCTTTGTAATTTTTATTAATTTCAGTTCAGCTTCAGATTAGCAGTTGTCTGTCTAATGTGCCAGTCACCAGGGTATGTGCTTGTATAGTGCCTAGATATTGGGGCCTCATTCCCATTGGGATATGTGGGTGGTGGTATTGCATTATAAATCTATCTAATAGGCATTCTAGTATCTTGCAGGCCATCTTTCTATTTGCACCTGTTAGTTTTATATATTAGATGTAATTCTGTTTCATAATATGATGCATGGCACTTTTTTGCCTGGATTTTTTGTTTGAATGTCCCAAGCCATGTGAGTATTGTTCTCAGTGATGTGCAAAGAGTCAGTGTTCCCCTATTGTTATTCATCTCTCTGAATTAATGCTTAGTCTTTCTATTCTCTTTATTGGAAGTTATCACTTCAAAGAGTGGTCGTTTCAGTTCATTCCAAGTTTTAGTAGCCAGTAAAGGTTGCAGACCCATAATTTAGCCATATCTAATTAATCAAAAGTACATGCTAATTGTATGCTGAACACCTAAATGTCTGCTCTGCCAGAAAGAGACCTCTGACTCTGTATCTTGCTGGCTCACAATTCATTTAACAGTGAGAGAGATTGTATGGAATGGAATGTAATAAAGAGAGCTCACTTAACTCCTTTAAAAATGTAGATTACCACAATCAGTTGAAATAAGCATCCAAATGTTTTAACCACAGAGAATCAGTTCTGGACCACTGGTTTCCCACACTTTTCTTAAGCTTATCCAAACCACTTGGCTCTAGAACTCAGATGTGTGTTTAAAAAAAGATTTTGATTTAATGGAGAAAAAAAACCCTTCATGTGTTGTTGGGGAATGGGGCTGACTGGGAAGTGCTGGGCATATGAGCTGCACTAGCCAACATCTATCTAAGTCAATTATATAGCTCCTATCACTGTAATATCTAAGCACCTCACAATCTTTTAAAGTGTTTATCCTCACAGAATCCCTATGAGATAGGGCAGTGCTTATTATCCGCATCGTACAGATGGGAACTGAAGCACAGAGGCCCAGATCCACACAGATACTTAGGCACTTAAGTCCCAGATGTAGGCATCACCGCGATCCACAAATCTCCCACTCAGCTACCATGGACACCTGTACTCTGCGCCTAAGTTTTTGCTGTAAAAGTTCCCTAGGTGCTTAACTTTCTGCCTCTGGGCATGTAAACCGCTGCCTCCCTCCAGGTGTCTGGATGCCTATCTTCCACCTAAGCCACCATGAGATCCATGAACTGGGTGGGAAATGAACATTCCTCTGCCTATCTCACCCACAGGGCCTGATATGGTAGGCACACTCAGAGGCCATCTGACAGATCTGGTCCCATTCAAAATCTGGCCAGAAGAGGTTGTGGTGTGGTCCACATCCACCTTACCACTTTTACCCCAGCACTTAGAGCACACACCTGGGATGTGTGAGATGCAGGTTCAATTCCGGTATATATTTAGTGGGCAGAAAGGATTTGAACAGAGGTCTTCCCACCTGTCAGGAGAGAGATCTTACCACTGAACTATGGGATATTCCAATGTGTGGCTTCCTCAGTCTCTCCTGCTGAAACTGTTCCACATTAAATAAATACTTAGTCATTGGTCTAGTGAGAGAGAGAAAATGACTCTATAGCTCTGGTGGTTAGGGCATCCACCTAGCAGGTGGGAGACCCAAGGCGCTGTCCCCCTGCTCCAATGATTATTTAAGTATTTCTACACGGTGGGATAGCTTCAACTGCAGAAACTGAGGGAGCCACACATCAGATTATCCGATAGCTCAGCGGTTAGAGTGCTCTACAGCGAGGTGGGAGAAAAGTTATAAGTTGGACAGCACCACCTGTTCCTCCTCCAGCTGTTTTGTGTGGAATGAGAAAGGCACTTAAGAAACAACTTAAGCACTTAAACCACCTGACTCCAGCAGAGGGGTTCCCAACTATGGCTACCTAGCAGAGATAGCTGCTTCCCACCCTGCAGCCAAGACTCTGGTGCCTGTCTATGGGGAGGGATGGGGCTCAGGACACACCCCTTTCATCGGCATCTCCTGTATGTGGCTCGCTCCCTACTGTGCTGGGTTTTGTGGATCATATTCTTAGGTGCCTATCTTTCCACGTTCATTGTGTAGGGAGTCTTGGTGCCTAACTCAGGCTTTGTGGATTGCAGTGTTGTTCCTATAATTCTCTAGTTGCCCATATGGTAGGCATTGTGTTGCCCAAGTCCTACTGTGGATCCAGGCCAGAGACACTAAATGACTTGCCTCAGGACATTTGTGGTGGAGTAGGAATTTAGCCAGGTCTCCCACAGCTCAGGCTAGCATTATAACCACTGAACTATCCTTCTCCTGGGCAGCCTTTGCAGCTTTATGCTGCCCCAGGAGAGGTTGCATTTCTATGATCCAGACATTTTCTCTGTGCAAACCACTAAAACTCCTATCATGGGCTTCAGGTATCATAGTCTGGGGGAGGCTGTGCTTCCCCAAATAACCTGGAGTGGCCCCGCCCATGCTCCACCCCTAGGCCCCTTCCTGCAGTTCCTTCCCAGTTACTGCTCTTCCATAGCCCAGGCTGGGCAGGGCAGAGGCAGGCCAGAATGCTGCCAGGACTTGGGGCAGCTGGCACTGGGCCTGGGGCCGCTCCGCCCATTCGGCACTTGGGGCACTGGGACCATGCTGCCCAGCCACCCAGTGCTTCGGGTCTGGGATTGGGGTTGGGGGAGTGCCCAGAGCTCCGGGGCTGGGGACGAGCTCTGGGGCTGGGGGGTCGGGCAGCCTGGGGCTGGGGTTGGGGCCGTGGTGTGTGTGTGTGTGTGTGCGCGCGCGCACTCTGGCCTCCTGCAGAGGAGGGGGGACAAAAGGGGAGGGTGAAGGGTGGGGCCTCGGGCAGAAGGGGCGGGGCCTCCCCCAACGGTCGATTCACCAGCCGCCCATGACTGCTATCCAGGCCCTCGCTATCCAGGCCAAATTAAAACTCCCAGTAAGGCCCTCATTAAGTTAACAGGTACCAAAAGGAAGAGAATATTTAACCTTTGTAACTAGGTGTTGTAGACTTTACAGTGAAACTTTTCTTAGCATGAAACTAGAGATTATATTAAAATACTTTTGGTATTACTTTCTCCCATGTAGTTCTTAAATTATCTGCATTTTCTTGTTAAGAGCAAGTAGAAATGGTTTTTGACTGAATATTGGGATATAGGCTGTAACTGAGCACCTTGGAGAGGAGAACCTCTTTCTATAGGAGAAGAAAGGACCAAGTGACGTTCAAAGGTTCCTAGGGTCATAAAAGCATCTTGGAGGATCTTTGGTCTCTGTTTAAGCGGTTTGTGCTGGCACCTTATAGATGCCGAGATTCAGTAGAAGTGACATTGAATCTCAAGTCTTAATCAGTTTCTCTTACATTCTTCTCTCCTATTTAAGGAGACGTGTCTCTCTATAATATAAAATCCAAAGTGCAGCTGTTAGGCACAGATACACCTTCAGAGTGGCAAGATCTACAAATGCACCCTAGCCTCCTATTCCCCACCCACCATGCCTAGTGTATACAATGACTTGCAGAGTTCCTGGAATGCTGAAATCCTTTGTTCAAAGATGGCCAACTTGTCCGCTCTTGTTCATTCTGAGCCCCTTTTTTTGACCACCCTGCTGCTTTGCCCATTTCCTTCCCTTTTTGCCTATAATCTTATTCCGCATTTGCTCCCAGACAGAATAGATCCCTCAACATCCCACCTCAGTCTTCCAAAACAAAACCCAAACCATCATACCCCAGCTGACTTCCCATCCCACCTGCCTCTCTTCAGGATGTGAGAGATCTGCACAGAGGGTCCCCTCCATACAGGTAACTGCTGGGGGAATAACCAAAACTAACCCATGAAAACTGGGGATAGAGACACCATGGCAGGCAGAAGAGAGCCCCGAATATAAATTAACAAAATTTGAACAAAATTTAGTATGGGTGTTCAGGGCCGGCTCCAGGCACCAGCTTAACAAGCAGGCAATTCGGGGGCGGCAGGTCCCTCACTCCCTGTAGGAGCGAAGGACCTGCCGCTGAACTGCTGCTGCCGATCGCGGCTTTTTTTTTTTTTTTTTGCCTGGGGCGGCAGAAATGCTGGAGCCGGCCCTGTGGGTGTTGCATTCTTCTATAAGAGCACAGAAAAACCAGGTACAAAGCTCTGTCACAATCACTCCCTAGATAAAAAAAAATGAGTTCAAAAGTCCATGGGCATATTCTAGGTGCTTTAGTTGACACAGAATTTACAGATAAACTGGCAGTCATTGTAGTGCTGCTACTGTGTAGTTGCACAGCATAGCTAACAAGCCAAGAGACCTCTGAGGACATGTACACAAGTCAGAGCTTGACAGCTTCTCAAGGTGAGGGTCTGAGAACAAGCATAGTTGCCAGAAGCATACAATTTAAAAAGATAGGTTTATGGGATACAAAATGTGTTTCCATGATATATATGAGCATCTCTAACCATTTTTATCTCTACTGTTTTTAGAAAGAGGAAAAAAATGTCCTATTGGCAACACCTTTATGTGCACAGGATATGCAGCGTTGTTCACCTTTAATAAAAAACACTGCAGACTGATTATTATAATTGCTATTCTACATTAGTTTCTGTTAATTGATTTGCATAAAAGATATCACTTCTCTGAGCAAAGTGCCATTTTACAATGTGGGTGATGTTATCAGGAGGAAAAAGGCAACTTTATATTCTGTCAGGTTTCAGAGTGGTAGCCACGTTAGTCTACATAAGCAAAAACACCGAATTCTGTGTGTGTGCTCATACAAACACCTCTCTATATATTATAAGCAGTGATAGTAGCAATGCCTAGAGTTAAGGCTACCCAACACTTTCCATTATAAATAGAGCCCTACACGGTTACAAAAATTTGGATCCGCATCCAATCTGCATCCATTATAATTAACTTGTATATGACCCACAATCTGCACTCCACCTTCTATATGTATCCGTATCCACACCAACACTCTATCTCACTGTTAGAGCTCAGCATGGATACAAAAATTGGGATCTGCATCCGATCCATCATCTGCAAAGATGGTAAGCAATACAACTGCACTATGGGCACACTAGTGCGGATGCTGATATTGCGGGGCTTTAATTGAAGACCCCGTTTTCAGGTGCTTGTAATTTTGCTAAATATTAACCATCTGGGCTGAAATATCCTATGCTGGATGGATATTTGCCTCAGGCTGCTACAGAATATTTTTGTAAAATTTTGACCAAAATAGTTTAGCCATTTCTAAGAACAACGTTAAGGGAAAATACATTGTTTTACCCATGTTACCAAAAAAAAAAAAAAAAAATCTTATAACCGTTTTGCTGAGAATCTCTAGCAACCTGATGCTTTGGAGCAGGGATTTGAAATTTGGCAGGGATGTGCCTTCTGCTGTCCCTAACATTTTCCCGAATTTGGCCAAGTTATAAGCCTCTGAAAAATTGCAGAAGACAGCCCAGGGAGTCCCCTGCCATGGAGCAGGGAGCCTAGAAGACCTGAGAGCTCAGCCTCCAGTATGAACAAACTTCTAAATGATCTCAGCTAGTTTTCACATCCTGAAAATAAGTTCAGACTGGAACTTAAACCACAAATCGAATCAGAACCAAGCCTCTTTTGAAAGAGATTATATTTTGGATAACTTTTCATTTTATCCGGTACTTTCTGACTGAACACCACAAGAGAAGCCTTTCATCCAATACCATATTTCCAGCCCAGCTGAAAAAGTAATTACAGGCTATTTCATGAGATCATGTCCTCATGAGGCTTGCAAACTTGATGTTTAAACTTCAGATAAGCATCTGAACTTCTGGATGCTTATCTAATCGGAATCTCTGAACATTTTCAGGACTGGCCATTGTTATTTGTAATCTAATATAACCTAGCTTTTAGTCTATACCGGGGTCCCCAACGCGGTGCCCGCGGGCGCCCTGGCACCCACCGGGGCATCCATGTGCGCCCGCCTACTGGCCGCTGGAAAAGCAACCGCCGAAATGCTGCCGAGAAGCGGCAACGTCAAGAAGCGCTACCGCCGAAATGCCGCCGAATTTCGGCGACATTTCGGCGGCGACGCATCTTGATGACGCTACTTCACGGCGGGATTTCAGCAGCGACGCCTCTTGATGTCGCCGCTTCACGGCGGCATTTCGGCGGCTGCTTGTCCGGTGGTCACGGTCCTCGGCAGCTAGTCATCTGGGCACCCGCCCCACGGAAAAGGTTGGGGACCACTGGTCTATACTTTTGTATGCATTGGGTGTTGTCCCAAGTTAGTAATGCTTTGTACTTTTTTTTCTCGTGTTTTCCATTCTGGGATCTCTAACTCTCTCAACACCCAGGATGAGGTAGGGAAATATTATAACAGTTTGACAGAGTCGGTAAACTGAAGAAAAAATGGGTTATGTGATTTGTCTATGGTTACACATAGAGTATGTGATGGAATTTAGCTGGAATAAATAGGCTATTAATTTAGATGGAATAAATAGGCTAAAGTTGTTAACAAAACCCAGTCACTGTTCAACATTAAACAATTGGAAACAAGGTTCAGGGTTTGGTATACAGAGACCTCAGCCTGCTTAATACCATGGCAAACACCATTAAAAAATCTTTTTAACCTTTTATTAAAGATACAGAAAAGGAAAAACAGCGAAAGCATTTGAAATGTGAAGTACTACTACGGGCTTTCATTTTAACAACATTTCTTGTTCCCTTTCCATTTAGCTGGAGAGAGTTTTAAAAAACACCTTCCCCCCTTGTTTGACAGTCTCTTAGATGGTATCGATGCTGGGAATAGCTGTCCTTTTGGTAGAAGAGAAGTTAGTTGAGATGAGCTGGAGCTGTTGTTGCTGCTGCTGTTACTGTTAAAGTCCGATCCCATTTCATCCCAGGTGGTGGTTGGGATTCAGTTGGAGCTGGTAGGGGTGGTGATGTCATCTGGATCCCTCACTCTGGCCCAGTTTGGTTAGGACATCTGTCAGGGTCAGGAGGACAATGTCCCGGGTCCCAGAAAATGGTGGGAGTGGCAGCTATGAAGGCGCATCTCGCTCCAGTAGCCTCCATCTGTTCTGCATAGTTTCCCAAAAAAGTCTTTTTTCTTTCAGCACACAATAAGGGAGTGATTGGTGAAAGAGCCCATCTCAGTATTACTTTGTCCACCTATTAGGCCAAATATGACACACCAATTTTGGTTCATTAATTTCCTGTTTCACATCTTCTGTTTTTTACCAAGCATGATTTTAACACAGTCCTTGAATAGTATCAGTAGGCCTTTTTGTTTAGACTAATTCAGTTTTTCTGTCTCCTGTTTGTATGTTTTCCCATCAATATTTGCTATTGTAGGTTATTGTGACATCTTATGAAATTTCACATAGTTTTTAAAGTTGAGATCACAATTAGAGTAAATTTGTAGGCCCAGTTATTGCAACAGTGGAGTATACTTAGAGTAGAACCCAGGAATCCTTTTCATCCCCTCTCTTTCTGTGGGGGCTCCACAGGGCTCTCCTTGGTCCTCCTCTCTTTTCCCTCTATACTTTACCATTGAGTCTTCAAGGAAGAAAAGACCGTTGCTGAGTTGCTAAATGAATTCTTTGCATTGGTCTTCACTGTAGAGGATGTGAAGTATAGTTCTGTTGGGGGTAACAAATCTGGACCAGATGGCATTCACTGAGGTGTTCTGAAATATAAAATTGCAGAAATACTAATTGTACCATGTAACCTATCACTGAAACAAACCTCTGTATCAGATGACTGGAAAATAGCTAATGTAACGCTGATTTTTAAAAAGGGCTCCAAAGTCAATTCTGGCAATTACAGGCTGATGAACCTAACTTCAATGCCAGACAAATTGGCTCAAGAACAGTCAAGAACAGACTTATCAGACATGTAAATAAACATGATTTGTTGGGGAAGAGTGAACACATCTTTTGTAAAGGAAAGTCATGCTTCACCAATCTATTAGATTTCTTTGCGAGTGTCAACAAGCATGTAGATAAGGGTTATCCATTCGATATAGTCTACTTGGACTTTCAGAAAGCCTTTGTCAAGACACTTCACCAAAGGCTCTCAAAGAAACTAAGCAGTCATGGGATAACAGACAAGGTCCTCTCCTGGATCAGTAATTGGTTAAAAGATAGCAGGGCTCCTGAAGGATCTGTACTGGGACCTGTGCTGTTTAACATACACAATAATGATCTGGAAAAGGGAGTGAACACTGAAGTAGCAAAGTTTGCAGATGACACAAAATTATTGAAAATAGTTGAGTCCAAAGCTAATTGTGAAGAGTACTTGATAAGTTTGTGGAGGGTATAATATGATGAAATTGCCTACAATGACATGTAGCCGATCTGTGATTGCTAGTAGCAAATATCCCCAATGCTCGGTGATGGGGAGGGCTCTGAGTTACGAGAGAGAATTTTTTCCCATGTGGGTGAGGCTTTGTGGCCTGCAATGTGCAGGAGGTCAGACTAGATGATCATGATGGTCCCTTCTGGCCTTAAAGTTTGAGTTACTGAGGAATCTCATCAAACTGTGTGACTGAGTGACAAAATGGCAGGTGAAATTCAACACTGATACGTGCAAAGTAATGCACACTGGAAAAATAATCCCAACTACTCAGATGTAATGATGTGTTCTGAATTAGCTGTTACTACTCAAGAAAGCTCTCAGAGACATCATGGATAGTTCTCTGAAAACTTCAGCTCAATAAGCAGCAGAGGTCAAAACGGCTAATAGAATATTAGGACCTATTAGGACAGAATATCATAATGCCACTAAATAAATCCATGGTAAACCCATACTTTGAATACTGTGACCAGTTCTGGTTGCCTCATCTCAGAAAGGATATGAAACAAGAAAAGGTTCTGAGAAGGGCAACAAAGATTATCAAGGGTATGGAATGGCTTCCATATGAGGAGAGACTATCTTAGAAAAGAGACTATAAAGAGTGGATAAAACAGAGGTCTATAAAATAATGAATGATATGGAGAAAGTGAATACAGAAGTGTTATTCACCTTTTCCCACAATACAAAAACCATAGGTCACGATGAAATTAATAGGCTGCAGGTTTAGTACAAACAAGATGAAGTACTTTTTCACAAAAGGCATAATTAACCTGTCCCATTGCCATGGGACATTGTGATGGCCAGAAGTATAACTGGGTTCAATAAAGAGCTATATAAATTCATGGGGGATAGGCCCATTGATGCCTATTAGCCAAGATGATCAGGGATGCAGCCCCATGCATGGGGTGACCCTAAACCTCTAACCAGGAGGGGATGAGGAGTGGATCTCTCCAAAATTGTCCCATTCTGTACACTCCCCCTGAAGCTCTAGTACTGGCCACTGTTGGAGACCATATATTGGGCTAGACAGACCATTAATCTGACCCAGTATGGCAGTTCTTATGTTCTTAATCTCATTCGCAAACCCAAACTAAACTGCCACCTCCATAGTGGCAACTCTCAGACCTACCTCTCTTCTATTTCTATCCAAATTAAAGTCTCAGCCCGGCTCTCTATCCTCATGTGGATGTCTAGCCATCAAGTCAAACTCAACATGGCTAAAACAGTGCCCTTAATATCCCCCACTGCCAACTCCTCCCAGCTACCTCAATTTTTCATCACTGTGGACAACACCACCATCATGCCTGTAACCTGGGCATTATCAACTCAGAACTCAATCTAGCTCCTCACATCCAGGCTAAATCTTGTTGATTCTTTCTGCATAATATCTTGAGATACGGCCTTTCCTATCCATCCACACAGCTAAAACTCTTATCCAGGCTCTTGTCATACCACAGCCTGATTACTGCAATGTCCTTCTCTCAGGCCTTGACAAATGCAGTCTTTCCCCACTCATCTCTATTCAGAATGCTGCTGCAAACATCATTTTCCTAGCCCATCACTTTCACCATGTCACCCCTCCTATGGCTCCACCTTCTCTATCACACTTAACATTAACGGCTTGTCTCCACTTTCAAGGCCCTTTATGGTCAATCCCAACCCTACCTATCATCTCTCATTCACTATTGAATTGTCAACACTTTTGTTAGCCCATGGTGCCAGCCTTCACCACCCACTTGTTACATTTTCAAACAGGAACCTTCTTCATGCTTTCTCCTATGCTGCCCCTCATGCTTGGGAAGAACAACCCATATACATCTGCAAAGCCACTTCATTGTTCTTTAAATTCCTCCTTAAAACTCTTTTGCTGTGATGCCTACAAAAACTTGATAATGGTTAAGTTGCTGGTGCACAAACCCAAACAGGTGAACTGGGGTTAAGGAGCAGCTCTGAAGACAGGAGGAGCCATGCAGCCACACCTGCTGGGTGTCCTCTCAATAGAGGTGGAGCTTCAAAAGGGGCAGCACAGCTCAGCAAGCAGTCAGTGCAAGGGAGACAATGGGCACTGGTAGTTCCTTCAGGAATCCAGCAGATTCCCACATTGCTGTGAAGCCGACCTCAACTAAGAGCTGCAAGCCACTGCAGAAGAGAGAGTGGAGTAGCTGTTCATGAGTGGGGAAGGGAATCGCCTGTTCCTCTTTGGCTGGTGGTGCAGCACCTGAAGGAGTGGTGGTGGTGCTAATTGAACTCTGAGCAGTGGACCAGGGCTCAGGTGACTGAAGACATGGTGCTGGGGAAGTTTATCCAGATTGACAAAAACAACAAAACCAAGGGAGCTTGTAGGCACCAGCAAGATAAAAGTCCCAGATGAGGGTATGTCATAACTATAAAGGGAAGGGTAACAGCTCTCTGTGTACAGAGACTCCAAATCCTTTTACCTGTAAAGGGTTAAGAAGCTCGGGTAACCTGGCTGACACCTGACCCCAAGGACCAATAAGGAGACAAGATACTTTCAAATCTTGGGGGGGGGAAAGGCTTTTGTGTGTGCTCTTTGTTTTAAGGGGTGGTTCGCTCTTGGGACTGAGAGGGACCAGACATCAATCCAGGTTCTCCCCATCTTTCTAAACAAGTCTCTCCTATTTCAAACTAGTAAGTAAAAGACAGGCAAGGCGTCTTAGATTTACTTTGTTTTCTCAACTTGTAAATGTACCTTTTTACCAGAGCGTGTATCTTTGTTTGCTGTACTTTGAACCTAAGACAGAGGGGGGTCCTCTGAGCTCTTTAAGTTTAATTACCCTGTAAAGTATTTTTCATACTGATTTTACAGAGATGATTTTTACCTTTTTCTTTAATTAAAAGCCTTCTTTTTTAAGAACCAGATTGATTTCTCCTTGTTTTAAGATCCAAGGGGGTTTGGATCTGTATTCACCAGGAGTTGGTGAAAGGAGGGTGGGAGGAAGGAGGGGGGATGGTTAATTTCTCCTTGTTTTAAGATCCAAGGGGGTTTGGATCTGTGTTCACCAGGGAATTGGTGAAAGGTTTCTCAAGGCTTCCCAGGGAGGGAATTCTTGTGATGGTGGCAGCGGACCAAAGCTAAGCTGGTAGATAAGCTTAGAAGTTTTCATGCAGGCCCCTACATTTGAACCCTAAAGTTCAAAGTGGGGATCCAGCCTTGACAGGGTACCTCCCTGTAACCAGGAATCTTAGCCCGGTGCCCCACCAACTAAGGGGCACCTGAGGTTATAAGTATTTAGTGGCTAATAAAAGATGTGGATTTTTTTAAGTGAACACCAAGAGGACGGGACCCTAAGTCAGGCATGAGGGCGACCATCAATGACTAAGACAATGCCCCACTTTAAACTCAGAAAAGAGCATCTATAGTGGGTGACATGGAACCCCCGAACCAAGGTGTAATAGTCCGGTGCGGGAGCTGGGCCCTCTCAGGGGCCGTCGGGAGCCAGGCCGCTTCCCTACGCGGCCCCAAATCGGTCCTCGGGGTCCGAAAGTCTCGGGGTTCCGCCCCTCAGGCAGGGGCTAAACAAAAGCACAAGGTTAGATGGGCCCCAAACGCTAGCTCAGGGCGGGGCCACACACAAGGGTCCGGGGGGCTCAGAACCTCCCTACAGGCTGAGCCAATACCGCGAATAGCTAAGCCCCGGCCCTCAGTCAGGGCGGGGCACCTAACACTCAGGGATAGGGATTTTGGGCGCCAGTCCTTGCCTCAGGGGTTGGGCAAGAACACAATCTCTGAGCTCAGTCCTTCCTTCAGGAGCTGAGCAGTAGTAAGGCAATCAGGGGGGAGCCCAGGTCCTTGGTCCGGGCGGGCAATAAACCAGGGGTCAAGGGGCTCAGGTCCTTGCAGTAGGAGCTGAGCCCAAACAAAGGCTGGGAGCCCACACCCTCAATTAGGGCAGGGCAGCAAACAAAGTCAGGTAGCCCAGGCCCTTGGTCAGGGTGGGGCGGCAAACAAAGTCAGGTAGCCCAGGCCCTTGGTCAGGGCGGGGTGGCAAACAAAGTCAGGTAGCCCAGGCCCTTGGTCAGGGCGGGGCAGCAAACAATAGTTCCGGGCTCAGGTCCTGGTAGCAGGAGCTGAGCGCTTTGGGGCAGTCCTTGCCCTAGGCAGGGAGGAGGAGAGACTGCCACCCGGCGTGGGGTGGCAGGGGGGAACACAGGCCCACCCACTCCACTGTGTTCCAGCCCGGGGCCCTATCCGCAGCAGTCCGTCTGCCGCGGGGTCAGTGGGGATCCTGCCCGCAACACACTGACATCGGTTCGGGGTCTGCGATCCCCGGGCCACTTCCCATCTCCTCCTCCTCCATGGGTACCTGCTCATCGCCGGGCTCGGCAGCGGGGTCCCACACCATGGGCTCCTCGTCTTGCTGAGGGCTGTCTAGGTCGGGCTGCTCCTCCGGTCTCGGGTCAGGGGAACGCTCGGGTCGCTCCTCGGGGTACCGCTCTCAGGGCAGGCTCGGTCCGTCGGCGTCCGGGTACCTGGCTCTGGGGAGGCTCGGCCAGTCCGCCTCGGGGTACCT
>NW_020664393.1:53787310-53897613 GCF_002925995.2 Terrapene triunguis
GCTCTGGGGAGGCTCGGCCAGTCCGCCTCGGGGTACCTGGCTCTGGGTAGGCTCGGTCCAGCCGCGGCAGGATACCTGGCTCGGGGCAAGCGCGGTTTAACAGGAGCCCGAGCAGGAGCGTCTGGCCTCTCCGGCCGCTGGGCTCCAACTGAGTGCTGGGGCCTGGCTTTTATACTTCCTGTCCCGCCCCTTGACTTCCGGGGGGCGGGAACAGGTGGCGGTGGCTCCGCCCACTTGGGTGCCCGTTCCTGCTCCTCCCTCTCAGGGGCCGTCGGGAGCCAGGCCGATTCACTACACAAGGAAATAGGGGTCCCCAAGAGATTCTGCAAAAGGGCGTTACACCTATCTCACTTGATGCCATGTGCCAGGCACTTGGGGAGGGAGACGACTCTGGAGAGGATGATCCTCAGATTTTACTGCCCAGGGTACATCTTGAGGGGTGAGATTTTTGCACTTCATGCCCCAGTTGTCAACTGGTGGGGCCCAAAAGAACTCCAAAGACTCCACTAGTCCCCCTTCTGATAGTGGGGTACCCCTCAAATGAATAGGTGTGGACTTTATAGGGCCACTTGAGAAAAATATGTGAGGATACGGACACGTATTCATAATAGAGGATTACGTGACCCAGAACTCCAAGGCTATTTTGCTAAATATGTTGAATGCACCCACCATTGCAAATGAACTCATGAAGGCCTTTGTGAGGGTTGAGATACCAAGAGAAATCCTGATGGACTAGGGGTCCAATTTCACATCAAGATTGATGCAGGAGTTGTGTGAGCTGTTAAAGATTAAATCTCTCAAGACGTTAGCCTACCACCTGCAGATGGACAGATTAGTAGAGTGGTTCAACAGGACCCTGCAGGTAATGCTGAATAAGTTTGTGGCCTTGGATCCCCACCATTGGGACTGACTGTTACCAGCTCTAGTGTTTGTTCCTCAAGCCACCACAAGGTTTTTGCCATTTGAACTACTGTGAGGGAGGCATCCCTCAAGGATTTTGGACCTCCTTTGGGAAGCCTGAGAGGAACGGGACCCCAGGACTGCAGGCATAGTCACGTGAAAAAAGGGCCTTCCCAACCCCATTCAATCTGTACCAATTTATAACCATGTCATTTGACCTACATGGGTCCGCAGCCATTTTCCAGCAGCTAATAGACCAAGCATTGCGACCACATCAGGGCCGGCTTTAGGCCAATTCCACCAATTCCCCCGAATCAGGCCCCGCGCCCAGTGGCAGGGCCGCCCAGAGTGGGGGGGCAAGTGGCAGAGAATCCCTTTCCTGGCTAGAGGCGCCTTTTTAATTTTTACTCACCTGGCGGCACTCCGGGTCTTTGGCGGCACTTTGGCGGTGGGTCCTTCAGTGCCGCCGAAGACCCGGAGCGAGTGAAGGACCCGCCACCAAAGGCTAGGACGCCGGCCGGGGCGCTCCCCCCCCCTTTTTTTTTTTTTGTCATCCCTGTCGGGGCCCCGTCGAAACTGTTCGAATCGGGCCCCACACTTCCTAAAGCCGGCCCTGGACCACATGATTTGTATGCAGCCGCCTATATCGATAACATACTCATGAGTAGTTACAGCTCGGAGCACCACATTTGGGCCCTTCAGAAGACAGGGCTCAAAGCAAATCTGGCCAAGTGTCAACTGGGGAAAAGGTGAGATGATGTACCTCGGGCACACTGTGGGGAAAGGTCTGTTACATCCGCTGATTGACAAGTTCAGGCACTAGCAAACTACCTGGTACCGACCAAGAAACCGGTATGATGGTTTCAAGGCTTGGCTTGCTATTACAGGTGGTTTGTACCAGACTTTGCCACAATAGTGGCTCCCATTACCAACCTGGTAAAGGGCACTAGCCCCCCAAAATTCAAATGGACGGAAGCTTGTGATAAAGCATTTAAAGCTCTGTCAGAGTGGGCGGGCCTGGGTTCCCCTGCGGCCAGCCCTCTGAACTTAGAATAGGAGCTGCAGCCAACCCTGGGCTTGATCAGTAGGTTATCTGGCTAGCCAGTGCTCTGACCACTAGGGGACGTGGTCTGAGGCTACAGTCCCCCATCACAGTGGTCTAGTGAATAGGCTACTACACTGGAAGTAAGAAGACCAGGGTTCCACTCCCAGCTCTTCTACTGACCAGTTATGTGATCTCTCACAAGTCAGTTCCCTTTTCTGTGCTGCTGTTTTCCCTTCATATTCTCTGTCTCTCTTGTCTAGTTAGACTGTAAGCTCTTTCTGGCAGGGAATGTCTTTTACTGTGTGTCTGTACAGTGCCTAGCAATATGGTGCCTCTAGGTGCTATCTTAATCCAAATAATAGTAATAATAATGTGGGCTGAGTTCACATAGTTTGAGAAAAAGCCCCTGTCTCTCATACTAAATGAATTTGTCTTCCCCTTCAATGTATCCTTCCCACCCCCAGTTCTGAACTAACTCTCCTCTCTGCGAAGTTTCACACACCTCTAATCTTTCCCACAACGTGGCTGTTTCTCCATCTTCTCTCCTGACTTGTTCCCATTCCCCATCAGAACCTATACTTCTTGGCCTCCTTTTCCTTTCTCTCTGCCTCACTCTTTTCTTATCTGCCTCCATCCTCTTCTTCACTGCTGTCAAAATGTTTTTGGGTCAGCACTGGTCAGCCATGCTTCCTCCAGGATGATTGGACACTTCAGACTCTGCTTGATGGATAGACTTTCCCAAAGCTCCAAGTTACTTTTAGGTTGGGGGAAGGACTTAGCCTGGCACTGGACCAGATACATATTTAAATAATGTGCTAGAAAATTATACATCAGTCAGAAAATTATGAAGACTGCAATTTTTAGTCAGCTCCAATTTTCTAGCGGTCTTGATTATCATCCAGGGGTTACTGTTTTACAGGAACTGAAAGAGGTTACATTGAGAGTGAGTTTTAAATGACCCTTAAACTATTACATTGAAAGAATTTAATTCATAACAAGATTAACTACTTAAGTGACAATTCTGTCCACTTGAACATCCAGTAGCCAATAAAAAAGACCCTCTTTTACACCAGGTTAAAGCTACATATATAAGATATATGTCTGCTTACAGTGCCAATATTAAGGTTTGTGTCCATAGCTTGTTACTGAAGAAGTTGTATATTTCCTTTCACAAATTTTCCTCCAGATTCTTTAAATACTAATTAAAAAAAAAAAGAGTACAAAAACCTTAGCACCTCTCATCACAGTGTGGTTAATATATATATTATCCTGTTGGGGATCCTGGTTTTACTGTGTATTTGATTTTTTTCCACAATGTTGGATTTAGCAGAGTTGACCATGGCTTTCTGACATATCTACACCATGGTTAGATCCTGCCTGCATTACACAGTGGAACCATATTGTAACCAGGTCTCATAGCATGGTTGATCTTTGCAGCATCGAAGATACCACAATGTACACCTTCAAAATACTGGGCCATTTGCTCAGCCGGTATAAACTAGTACAGCACAGCTGATTTTATTGGAGCTACAATAATTTACACTGGCTGAGGATCTGACCCATCATTATTAATTATTGTTTTACAGCATCCAAGTGTGCTAGGTGTCTCACAGTACAAATAAAAAGACAAGATCCCTACCCTGAAGTGCTCACAACAAGAGCTGGCTAAACATTTTCCAACTTTTGAAATTTCCTGAATATTTTTGGCATAACAAAATGGGAGTAAAAGGATAATTATGGAGGGAACTGGGGAGGAAGAGCTGGGGTACAACAATAAAATTGTGTGGATGCTCTAACAAAGGCTTGCACACATCCTATTTGAGGTTTGTATTTGCATGTATGAATATCTATGTTGACTCACCTCTTGTGGGCATTTTGGTAGTAGTAGATCATCAAGAGGGATTTAAATGAGAGGGTACATAAGAATGGCCATACTGGGTAAGACCAATGGTACATCTAGCCCAGTATCCTGCCTTCTGACAATGGCCAATGCCAGATGCTTCAGAGGTGCTTCAAGTAACAGAACAGGTAATCATCAAGTGATCCATCCCCTGTCACCCAGATCTTATTCCCTATATCCAAAATGGCATTCCTTGCATAGGGAAATAGTACAGCTGGTCAAAATTATTTGTCAAAATGGTATTTGACAAAAAAGTCCTCTTTTATATAAATTAAAACATTTCAAAAATGTATGGATTTCAACAACATTTTCTTTTAAAAAAATCAAGTGATTTGACATTTCCGAACATTTTGATTTTTTGTTTTGAAATGATTTTTCAGAACAAAATTCATTGTTTCTTATCTAAACACAATTTTAAAAGTGAAAGGTTAGAATTTGAACAAAATGTTTCAATTGTATTGAAACAAAACATTTTGACTGACCCAAAATGAAATGTTGTTCAGAATTTAAATTTAGAAATTTTGTTTGCAATGTTTCAAAATAGAAAACTTTTAGAAATCACAGAATTTGCCATTAAATGGAAAATTTGGCTCCTTCTCAGCTATAGGAAATAGACCTTGAAATAACTGTTGTTCTCTTCTCTCTCTAATATTCATATGAATTCACCCAGTTCAATGAGCTGTGAATCAGGTGTGTGTGAAGTCCTTGATTTGACTTCAATGAGCTTTGATTGGGCCCAGATCTCTGCTCATTTACAATGATACAACCCTGTTGACTTCAGTGAAACTGTGCTGGTGTAATCAAGAGAAGAACTTGGCCAATGTTGTGCATTTGTTCATTTACCTGTTCAATTCTTTTCAGCGGACAGTACTAAATGTTGAAATTTACACGAATGGTCTTTTCTGAAGTGCAGGACTAGGACAGAGTATCTATCTGTATTAAATCTGTGTGAATTTAATGTATTACATACAGTAAAGAGGAGATTGTAGATGATATTTAAGCTTCTCTATGTATTATAACACATTCCTGACATATAACACCACTGCAACACTTTCGACCTCTCTTTAGGACAGACTGTTAAAGGTGACAAATTGTATGACAGTTTACAAAGTGGATAATACAGAGGAAAGCAACACTTAGGAATCTTAAGGACCAGATAACAAGACTACAGCAGTGTACTCAGTTTCACTTTGGATCTTTTAGTTAGTATTTACATCTAGGTCTCCTGAGGTGAACAATCAACACATATCCCACTATGCTTCTAAATTCCACTTGGATTCATTAAATTTCAATCTCTTGTATGCCTGCAAGAGTAGAGTAATTTTGGCACAGAGGAGAATGGGCACTGTATATACATGCACACTTGTATCACAGGCATGTGCATGAACTGCATCTGGTGAGTCATATTTTTGGCCTATCTGATTTGAGAGTATCTGAATAACATAATAGCTTGCTAATTTGTAGCAAATAAACAGTAAATCATGTAGTAAATCAAATTATTGTTACTTGCACCATGTAGGGCGTTCTTTAGATGATATGTCACCCTGTTTTTCAGCTGAGGCACTTTGAGCTGATGCATAGGAACAGCCTCAGAAGCATGGGTTTATCAGCTGTTATCTCTCCTTATACTTTATAATCATGCAGCAAATTACATTATGCTCCTTGACACCAGAGAAAATCGCGATGATTGAGGGGGTTCTCTTTACACCTGTGTAAAAAAGCCTAATAAAATTAAGCAATAATCTACAATCATGAGAAAGTTAAAGTTTGAAATAATGTCCCCTGCTGTGAACTGAACAGTGAGGCAAAGTAAAGGCTTTAGCATTTATAAATGTCAAGGGAACAGAGGAGTACATCTTAACAGCATGAGATGCTTATCACTTGAAAACTTCTTGCACTTACACATTTTTGCTATTATGCTATACAGATGACTTCAGAATCCAACCTGAAAGTTTAAGTGGTCCTGAATTTTAAAGCTGAATTATATCAAACACTTTGTGAAACAACTGACAATACCATTAAACTTCCTATTAACAAAGCTATGAGTAATTTTAATGCTAAAATAAGAGGTATATTATTCCATTATATTACATTTTATAATAAAAAAACCTAATTTGTCTGCCAGCTCAGACTTACTGTCTTGAACAGCATTCTGATTAAAGAGCACTCTGACTGGCTAGAAATATCATTTAGCACAAGCTGTATTTTCTGTGTACTTGCTGTCAAGTGACATGGGAAATGTTATGATTAAATCATATCGAGTTCCACTGTCATCAAGACATTACACTTTCAAAACAGTGGCGAAATGTTTTTACTTAGCCAGAAAAAAATAAGTTTGAAAAAGTGGGAGATGTCATGTCAGCACCTCCCAGGATTAAATCAGCTGTGGTCTGTATGCCATTTTATTGCTCTGATTAAAGCCTTGACACTTTCCTTCCTCTCCCACACCCCCACCCCCACCCCCATCCCCATCCCCATCCCCATCCGTTCTTCTGAAAAGATTGATGAAAACACTCTATGGTGGCTTCTTCCAGGATGTCACTGCCATTTGGTGATCTAATTGGCCCCACAGGGGTATTTTACCATTTCCATCAGAGACAGAAAAGATTTTATTCCTTCTGCTGCAGACTGATGGGAGGCATTAATTATGCAAGCATCATACAAGTGAGCGACAGTAATTTTCAGCTAAATCAACATGCAAAACAGCCATGGAAATTCTCACACAATGACTGCAAATGGAAATGGCAGAAATAAGAAAACAGCTTAAAAAAAACCATGAACTCACGGATTTATTGCAAATTCTACAAGCTTGCAAAGGCCCACACTTGATTTTAACTCTTTCATTAGTACTAGGGAGTTGACATGAGAAGACATGATTTAAAATGTAATCTCTTTTTCACATCTCAAGGGAAAAAATAATAAAAGCAAGCCAAGTTTTTTAAAGTCTGTTTTTACTATTTAAAACAATATGAAGCAAAAGTTCTGGAAGATGCACTTCAGAGAGACATAATTTCAGTTGCTTTTTCCCCCCATAGGAACACCTTTTTTTTTTTTCACCTTAAAAGACCACAAGATAATACAACAACATCAGGAAAATTAAAGCAAATAGTGGTTTATGTCTCAGGAGACAGGACATCAACAGTTAGCTTTCTGTTGAGGAAGAATCTTTTAGATGTAAGTGTTCAAAATCTCAGTAGTGGAACAAAAAAAGCATTTTGAACAAACATGTGTGTTCCACATTCCAAACAATATTTGACAAAGTTTCTTTATTCCTTTAAAAGCAAATTTGATTTTAAAGGGAAAAAACAGTATTGCTGCTGCAGGAATGTTCACAAGAGAAAATATGGGAGAGGTATAGTACAAATCCCATAGCCTCTAAGGGGAAACTACAGTCATTGGAAGGGAGCCCACAGAAAGTGTGCCATGCGGTGGAATCAGTATGGAATCCATGCACTGGGAGAGAGGTAACATGAATGCAAGTTGACACCCTGGAACGGGTTCTGTGCTTGATCCAAATGTGCTGACCATCATTTTGGCCAACTCCAAAGGTTGAGCAGGGGATCACCAGAGCTAAGAGTTTAAGTTTCTACTGCTTGAATTTAAGAGCCACAGGCAGTAGCTCAGGCTTTTAGAAACTCACATTCTTTCTGGATGTGGCACAGAGCAGGATGCATAGAACACATTCCGAATACTGGATTGGAATAGCCTCCATGAAGGGCTGGACCAGTAAACATAAACCACCCCTGACAGGAAGGGCCAGAGTTAGGGGCAGGCAACCCAGGCGACCACCTGGGATGCCGGACTTGGGAGGCATCGGGTTTGGGGGGCTGTTTCTGTTGTTAGTGACAAAAGGGAAAATAGAATGTTTGAAGTAAAATGTTTCAGGTATTCTGTATGTGGATTCATTTTTCACTAACTTCCTAGAATGTTCTGGACCTTTGTAGACTCTCATGGAACCTTCCAGAATTTCTGAGAACTACATTTTCCTTGAACCTCCTAGAATGTTGCCAGCCATGCCCTCGTGGAGTATATATAGGCGGGGCTCTGCCAGTCAGTCAGTGAGATATAAGAATGAAGTGAAAGCCCAGCTGTGATATCGTGAACCTTGTTTTACTGTGTAATTGTGAAGGTATACTTGTATTTTAACACTTGAAGAGCGTAAGTAGCAACTAATAAAAGACACATTTAATGAGATGCCAGAGATACCAATTGAACCCCTATCTATGCAACAATATAAAAGAAATAGTATTGCTATCTGTTTTCCTCCATAGAAAATAAAAGATGCCCCCGAAGAAGCCTTTAGGAGCTCAGTATAAGAAGCAAAAAGCTCAATTACAATCTAATTTGCAGCAAGGGGCAAATTTGATGGAAAAATATCTGAAACAGAACAACATGGACTGGGCTTTAGGCAGTAGTGATAGTCCCAGTGCAGAAGAAATTGAAGAGCGAAGCGTAAATGATGGAAGTCCTATTACTAAGGAATTAGCAGATTTACCTGAAGATAAGGAATGGAAATGTGAAAGTGATGGAAAATCGTCCAGTTTTCCTGGTGGCATAAAGGAGAGTGATGATAAAGAAGAATGAAAAGGAGAGTAATAACAAAGAAAAATCTGATTTACATGAAAAGGAGAAAAACGATAAAGAAGAATCAGCCTGTTATGATGACAGAAACAGCAGTGAGAAAAATTGCACCACAAATTGATGCATCAGATACTGCATAATAGCCAGCGATCCTAAACTCTGCCATTATTGATCATACAATTTTGAACGGGCTGGGCAAAATTGAGGCTATGACGTTTCCAGTAAATGAGCAGGGGCGACACTTCTCAAAGTCACACTGAGAAAGAATGCTCGAGAATGGTGAGAAATTGAATCAGCATTGGCTAGTTTATTTGAAATCAACTGACAAAGTATTCTGGTTTTGTTGCAAAAATGATAAATCGTTGCTTGCACTTTCTGGGTACAATTGCGGTCATAAGTTAGCTGATGCTCTGAAGCAACATGAAAAGTCGCCTGGCCATTTTATGGCCTACTCCAAATGGATGGAGGTCAAGCACAGGGTCAAGCTGAATAAATGCATAGTTGCAGAAAACCAGCGTATTATTAGTATAGAAACCCAGCATTGGAGGAACGGACTTGAGCGTCTGATATCAATTACCCTCTTCCTGGCAAAGAATAATTTGGCTTTCAAGGGCTCGTCAGATAAGTTGTTCACTGAACATAATGGTAATTTCCTTGGTTTTATAGAGCTCCTTGGGAAATATGACGACGTTATGTGTGAGCACCTACGTAGAGTAGTTCCTAAAGGAGCTATGAGCCATTAGGGCAGCAAAACAACTCAAAACAAATTGCTTTATCTTATGGCAAGGAAGGTGCTTGATAACATATTGATGCGGCTTGGCAAAGCGAAGTTCTACGCCATAATAATGGACTGCACTCCTGATATTGGTCACAGTGAAAAGATGTAATTTACAGTGAGATTTGTTAATGACAAGGACGGCCGTATCCAAGTAAAGGAACATTTTAGCTGTTTCCAGTCTCTGGACAACTCTACTGGAAAAGGCCTAACAGAACCGTTTATGAATATTTTGAATGAGAATAAAATAAAGGTTCAGGACTGCCGTGGCCAAGACTGACAATGATGAGAACACGAAGGGAAGAAACAGTGGTGTCCAGGCAAAGATCCTTGCACTGAATCCAAGAGCTTTTTTCATGCCTTGTGACTGCCATTCCATCAACCTGATTGTGTCAGATGCAGCGTCATCTTCTTTAGATTCAGTCTCTCTCTCCACAGTACTGCAAAGGATATACATCCTGTTTTCACCACCAACTATCAGGTGGAAGATCCTCACGGACAATGTTACAAATCTGATCATGAAGCTGCTAAGTGACACTCACTGGTAGAGCTGCATTGACAGCATAAGGCCAGTGAGGTACCAATTGACTGAGGTTTACGATGCCCTGACGGAACTGGCGTAGTTGAGTGAAGCCGAGCCCGGAATCTGACAGAAGGCACAAAAACTGGCAAACCAGATCCGTGACGACAAATTTCTGGTCTCAATTGTGGTTTGGCAGGATATCTGTTCCAAGTAAATGTTGTAAGCAAGGCATTATAAAGTCAGTCTATGGACATTGTGACCACTATTATTTTGATGAGAAGCTACTTGTGGCCTACAGAAACAACGGATTTGAAGATGCCATCACTGCCAAAGAAATGGCAGAAAACTTAGGAGTTGAGCCTGTCTTCAAGGATACTTGTATTCATCGGAAGAAGAGATAGTTTGGTTATGAGAGTAGAGAGGAGGTGATGGGAAGCTCAGAAGAAAAATTCAAGAGGGAGGTTTTTTTGCTCGCTCTTTGATGCTGCTTGGGTGTCCATCAAAGAAAGGTTTGGACAAATGAAGCACCACCAAAGACATGGGGGCTTTTATATGACTTTAGTAAGGTGCCATGGGACAGAAAAACACTCTTGAACAATTGTACGGACCTTCACCAGACGCTGACACATGGGGAATGTTCGGTCGTCAATGATAAAGACTTTTATGTTGAATTGGACAACATTCGTCACATTTTGCAACACAGGAAACTCTCTCCACTCCAAGTTCCTCAATTCATTCATGATGCAGAGCTGAATAACACTTTTCCTAATGTATAGATAGATTTGAGGATTATGCTTATGCTGTCAGTCACAGTTGGGAGTGGTGAGCGCAGCTTTTCAAAGCTCAGGCTCATTAAAACATATCTTCGATTGATGATGGCTGATGAGAGACTGACATTGCTTGCTATTTTATCACTTGATAAATATCGATTGGCCAGTCTTTGGATCTCTCTGATGCTGTGGTTCAGTTCATGAGAGCAAAGGCAAGAAAAGTGACCTTTTGAACTAAAGGACAAGGGTTAACATTCTAAGACTGTTACCTACTGTAACACTATTTAATACTGGTCCATCCAATGTTGGTACACAGTTCAATTTCTTAATGTTAGTACATTTCAGTTACAGTATTCTTAAAATTAAAGATTTTCTATAAGCTTAGAGGAAACATTTTTTATTTGCTTATATATGGCATGAATACAGATTTACAGATCCCAGCATGCAAATTTATTGTCTTATATGACAGGGATAAATCATGCATGTTAATCATGCATGTTAATCATGAAATGGGCTAAAAATGCAATAAAAAATAAGGTATCTGAAAGTTTAACAAATGGAGGGGGGGGGGGGCACCAAAGATGCTTCTTGCCTGT
Organism: Terrapene triunguis; assembly: GCF_002925995.2. Lineage (NCBI taxonomy): Eukaryota > Metazoa > Chordata > Testudines > Emydidae > Terrapene > Terrapene triunguis. The sequence goes on from NW_020664393.1 coordinate 53,798,401, forward strand.
GGCACCATTTGATCTAGGGCCAGCCCTGCTGACAGGTGTTTGATAACCTGTTCTTAAAAACCTTCAATGATGGGGATTCCACAACCTCCCTCGGTAACCTGTAACATTTTAACTGTAGTATTGTTTTTCCTTTTTATACCTACCTGTGGGCTTTTGTCACCTGCCTGCTCTGAACATAGTTTAAAGCTCTCCTCACTAGTTTAGTGAGTCAGTGTCCCAAAATGATCTTCCCCTTTTTAGTCCAGTGAACACCATTTCTTCCCCACCGTCCTCCCTCCCAGAACAGTATCCCACAGTCAAGGAAGCCAAAGCCCTCTCATAGACATCATCTGTGATGCAATGCATTGATCTCCAAGATGTGCATGTCCCTTCCTGGGCCCTTACCCTCGACCAGGATGATGGACAAGAGCACAACCTGTGCCCTTGGCTTCTTCACCTTCACACTGAGTTCTGTGCTCCCTAGTGATCTGCCCAGGGTCATATTGGGTAGTATCATTAGTGCCCAAATGAATGAGCAGCATGCGGTAGTGGTTAGAGGGATGGATGAGTCTCAGCAACCTTTCCATAACATCTCAGATGTGGGTTCCATGAAGGCACCACTCCTCCCAAGATGTCAGGTGAGGTGGCTGATGGATGCCTCCATCCCCCTCAAAGGGAGTGCCCGACCACCACCACACTGTATCTCCTTTTTTTGAAGCAGCTCTGCAGCTAGTCCAGAGACTAGGCGAGAGGAATACTGCTGCACACCCCACTCATCTGATCAGCTCCCTATCTGGTTACTTAGGTCAAGCGTTGGGCAAAGGATTTGCCTCTTAGTCCTCAACTACCCAGTGATTTCAATATGAGTGTTGGCTGAGTAAGGACTACAAGATTTTGGCCCATATGATTCAATTCTTGAATCCTGCCTACAACTGAAGTATTCGGCCTTTTTGCAGCTGCTCTGCATGGAAGAGAGACAAAATCCACTCCAATTTTCAGGCTTCTCTGGAATATAGGCTCTTTGGGAATTCAGGAGGATCTGCCCAGCAGTGAATCCCTCCACACACTCCCATGTCTCCTTGTCTGTCTGCCAGATAGGAGGTTGCAGTTTGCAGCTGAGCTCTGCACTTCACAGGATTACACAACTCTGGCACAACTCTCCTGCACCCCTTCCTCCCCTCCTCCCCATAATCCAGTTGTCCCCATTACATAGCAGAACACATCAGTTCTGCGGCAAAGTGAACCTTCAAAACAGAGGAGTCAAGGACATGATTTGCCCCAAGGGCCTTCCCTGAAACTGATTGCAGTTTTGCCATTGACTTTGATATGAACAGGATCAGGCCCTGAGAGTAAGGGCTGCAGGATGGGGCCCAGTGTGCTACTTTCATTGTTCTTAATGTGCTTCTAAGGGACAAATCTCACTCTTTTTTTTCACGTTTGCTGTCAAGCAAAGCTAACTGAAATTGGCATAGGTAACAGCAGGTTAAATCACATAATTTCACAAGTCACAGGATTTTATTATAACATATTTTCATGATGCCAACTAATCTGTTAGCATTGCTATAAGAAACAGATTTAAAAAAAAATTAATAAAAGCTGATAAATGTAGTTAACATGGCAATATAAAGCCAATTGAGCTAAAACATAATAAAGTTAGCATTGTACAGTATATACATTGTGCTTTCTGTGCAAAACATAATAATGTTTTGTTTCTGGTTGAACTTCAATTTTGTTTTCTGAAAAAGATAAAAGAAACCTAGTACTACCGAGAAGTTTCATTTGTTTTGCAGCTCAGGTTTAGGAAGTTTTCAAGTTTTTCAGTGCATCAAAAAATTTGAAATATTTTCATTTTGGGTTGATCTGAAACATTTTTTTTGATGGGTCACCAAACTGAAAAATTGGTTATTCGCAATGCTCTACTTGTCAGGCACTTGGGCAATGATGGTGGAATAATGGCATGTTCTCCCATTGCCCACAGCACAGATGCCAAGCGGAGTTTTGGATTGGGTTGCATATAAATCAGTGGGGCACTGTGCAGGTTCAGGGGCCACCCATGCAGCTTACCAGTCGGGGCCTAAAACTATTCTCCTCTTGACTCATCAGGGTGAAACTCCAGCAAGAAGCAACATTGCCTCCCCTAGATCACAGTGAATCTCCACAGGGAGTAATTGACACCTTCTTTTGCCAGGAGTAGTAAACCTGGCTCCACATGTCGATGATAGCAGAACACCATCACGCTTTGGAGTTGACTGTTTTTCTCCTATATCTCAAATCTCTGAAGAGCCTATTGACATGAATGGAAATATTTTTCCAAAGTGCCTTATACATGGCACACCACTGCAAAAACCAAAAGGAAATTAATTTTAAATAAAATCAGTAACGAATCTGTCTGCAGCATGAGCTCATCCACTAGCATATGATTCACTGTTTTATTCCATGCTGTGATGCTATTATAAAAAATATTTTCCCTTTATCTACAGTATATCACTGAATCAACTAAGATGCCACTGAGGCCAATGTGTTATGCTTGCCTTAGTTCTACATTTTCAGGGTCTTTTGGCTTTTAGCCACACCATTAAAGTATTTTAATGTAAAGGGTTGGGTTTTTTTAATGACATGGTGAAAACCAGTATGACCATAGGTGAACAAGGGTAATGGAATATATTTGTAGTAAAACATTCTCCCCAAACTATGTATCAGATTTCATATATTAAGCCACACCATAATCATAAATTCAAATGGTAATAAAAAGTCCTTAGTTTTCGAGATATCAGCTAAAAATTACCATTGTTCTCAGTGTCCTTTTTAAAATTAAATCATTCTCCCAATATTGCTATGTAATTTGTGTAACACTTCAAAGGAGTGATTATTATAATCTGGATCTTGTCAGGCATGTTTTCCTAAAAGATTAGGTAAACTAAATACACTGCATAGTGCTAATGGATACAATGCACTTCAGAAGCCAATGTCTGCATTTTGCTTAGCCTATGAAAGATATGTATTTTACATACCATGTGCCAAGCTGTCTGAAAACAACACGGATAGTCAAGAAACAGCAATGTCTGCCAGTGAGTAAACATTCTGGAGAGTTCCATGTTCATTCTCCTAGATGTCCATTGAAATACATCCTATGCATGTGTTTCTTCTTCAGCTTTATTTCTCTTTTCTCACCCTCAATTATTTTGCTAGAGTTGAAACCTAACTCTGACCATAGCAAGCAACTACACCACTGCTAAAGACCCTGATTCGTCAATAACATGTGAATGTGAGTAACTTTTTGCAATTGGAGCCTGATCCTAAGCTCCCTGAAGCCAATAGGAAGACTCCCATTGACTTCAGTGAGCTTTGGAGCAGGCTCTTAAGGAGGACTGTTTGCATACAGTTAGGTCAAATCCTAAGCTTGACTTCAATGGGAGTTGGATCAGGCTCTAAAAAAAGGAGCTTTCTCAGATAGATGAAAGATCTACCATTTTTCACTCAGGCAAGCTATATGTAATGGCCCTTTGCTCTGAAAATATATATTGATATACATTACAATGTTGCTTTTCTAAATGGTCATCAGAAACTTTGGGGGAAATGGTGTTTTAGATAAATGGGAAACTTGCACTGCCAGAGAATACAGTTGACCTTCAGTGGGTTGGCAAACAGGTCTATACTTGATTATAAAAATGGAATGATGAATAACATTAAAACTATGAGGGGCTTAACTGGGCCTTTAAGGCACTGGCCTGTTTTGGGGGAGATGAGCAACTACACTCTCTAGGTGGAGCAAAAACTACCACTGTATTTCAGGGAGACACAAGGGCTCCTGCAGCTCTTTGATATTCAAGGGGAGCACCGCCACCATTATACTTAATAACGCATGGCATGCCCATGTTCGCGACAGTGGTAAGGGTTGGAGTTATGGTTCTGCTTCCTCCTTGCTCCTTTTCTGTTAGCAAGCCAGGAGCAATCCTCAATCTTGGAGAAATGCAAGGAGTTCAACAGTGTTGCTAACTCTAGCATGTGGGCATAAGTAGAGGAAGGTTTCCCTCCCTTCTGCTCCTTGCATTGCAGCCAGAATCTGGTCCTGTGATTTAAGGAAATCCAGTATCAAACAGCAATACAGATAACTTTTCATAACAGAGAACTTTTAATAACAACGATAGAGTGAATTTCTATAGGAACACAGGAATTGCCACACTGCATCAGACTCTAGGCCCATCTTGTCCAATATCTTGTCTCCAGCAGTGTCCAGTACCAGGTGCAAGAGCCATGCGGTAGCCAGGTGTGGGACAATCTGTCCACCACATAAGGCCTTATCCTGGTCTCTAATAATTAGAGACTGGCTTAAATCCTGAATCATGAGGTTTAATACCCCATCCAAAATTTGTGTTATAATTCATTATGATAACTCTGTGTATTTGTGATATCTATATAAATGTCCAGTCCCTTTCTGATTCTTGCTAAGATCTTGGCCTGAACAACTTCCTGTGGCAACATGTTCCATGTTCTAATTACACATTGTGTGGAAATATTTCCTTTTATAATTTTTGAATTTCTACCTTTTAATTTCATTGAATGTTGAGTTGAGGCAGGGAGAACAGAAGTTCCTGATCTACCTTCTCTAGACCATTCTTTATTTTATACACTTACATCCCCTCTCATTCATCTCCTTTCTAAAGCAAAACAATCGCAATCTTTTAAATTAGAGTTGTTCCAGGCTCTGGACCATTCTCATCTCTCTTTTTGGAACCCCTGTATTTCAGCAAAATCCCTTTAGAGATGGGATGATCAGTACTGTGCACAGCATTCCAGATAATTTATATAAAGTCATTATCATATTTTCTATATTAACTAGCACCTTCCATCTGAGGATCATAAATCACTTTACAAACATCAATAAACTTAGTTTTTCAACACCCTCATGAGATAGGCAATTATCCCCATGTTACAGTCTGAATGATAATACAGTTACCTAGCATGTGGATAAAATGCCCAGATATGTAATAGATCAGGCATCATGGGTTATATTTTTTGTATTGATAACCAAGTATTTGACTCTTCAAACCCATCCTCATTCTGAAACTTAATTGGTTCTCAGTGCCCTCAGATCACTGAGATTCAGTATTCCCCCTTATATGGATTTTTGCCAAGACTAGCAAAAACCTGTGACAGTTTTCTTTAAGAATGATCCCATCTTGGCCCACCTGGAAGTAATTAATTGCCAAGATGGCTGGTTCACAGCTAATTGGTTGGATCTGTTAAAAGCCTACCAGAGCTCAGCTAGAGAAAGGGGCTCTTAGAGAGAGGAGGCTGCTCCTAGGGAAAGGCATTGCAAATAGCTGCAGGAAATTCAGCCTGTGAGAAGTTACGTGCTGCCAGGGAGCCTGGGCATCAGCCACAAACTGGTAGGAAGTGACACAAGAAACCAAAATCCCTAGGAAAAAGCATTAGAAGGAGTGGCTTTTTTGAAAGAGTCCTGGAGGCAGATGAAAGTAGGATGAGGGCCAGGGAAACAGCAGCAAGTCTGAAGAAGCATATCTGAACTGCTTGATACAGGGTCCCTGAGCCTGAACCTGGACTAGAGGAAAGGCCTGGTCTCCCCCTGTTGACCTTCAGGGAAGGAGATGTAAAAGTCCCCAGATGCCAAAGAAGACAAGAGTGCAGTTTAAGGCCTGAGATGAGGTCATCAGAATTCTGTTTTGTTGGACTCTTTATTCCCCTAGAAAGGTTGGGATTATAAGTGACCTGGCCACAGGACTGAGTTGCAAGATGGGGCAAACCAGCCCCAGACTCAGAGCGGCTGTCAACAGTGGGTGCTAGAGTTGAAGAGGCTGCTACACTATGCCCAGCCAGGATGCAGAAGACTGGCTGGTGAGTGACCCCTTCTATACAGGGATAAAGAAGTTTTGTGTATTCTTGAGTAGGTTTAGAATTACAAAGGATATTACTGAAAAATCTACTACAGCCATCGTCACACAAACCTTTTGCCCCCACGCTCTACACGTACTCTAATAAGCCTTTGCATAGCTTTTTGAGTATCATGGTATTGCAGTTCCTTCTCCTCATATGCTAAAGCACTGTTTAAGTTAGATAGAATTCTTGGAGTGCCATCATAGCTCTAGCCAACAAGGGTTGGCTGAAACTGTATTGATATTCACAGAAATAATTCCTTACAGTGTGTGGATTTCAAGATGATCATTTGAATTGATAGTCAAAACAGAGATATAGTGATCCTTACCACTGATTACAATGATCACTCATCTCCATAAGGATATTTTTTAAACCATGAAGGCCCTAATTCAGCAAAGCATTTAAGTATGTACATAACTTTAAACCTGTGCTGAAGACTCATTGTTGAATCGGGATGGGATAACTAAGATGCTTAAAGCTAAGCTTATGCTTATGTACTTCAAACTGGGGTTGAAATGCTGAAACTTGACCTGCACTTCACTTTTAGAAACTGATTACAGCCCATTTGGCAATACTTCTTTACTCACATTAGCAGTCCCATTAAACCCTGTGTAGGGTGCTGCAGAATTCATAGATTCCTAAGATCAGAAGGGACCATTAAATCATATAGTCTGACCTCATGTCTAAAGATATGCCATGGAATTTTGCCTAGTTGCTCCTGTATTGAGCACCGTAACTTGTTTGACTAAAGGTATCTTCCCGAAAGATATCCAGTCCACAGACAATCAGGCTCTTAACACCCCTCCCTCCAAAACTTTCTCCTGCAAAGTGTAAATAAAGAAAAATGTAATTTGCACACACAGAAAACCTCAACCCTCAAGCACAGTAGTTCATATAAAGTAGCACCAGCTTCCCATTGAATTGTATCCCATTTGAAGTTGTGAAACATGCCAATATCTAATCTGTACTCCATTAAGCTATATTGCTTAGTTATCCCCATTTTATAGTACGTCATCTTCCTCTGCCTTCATACGTCAATTTTGTTGTCATTTTTCAATCGTGTCTTATTCCAGTCTGTCATGGCCTCATCATTTCAGTACCTTTCGTCACCTACTGCCAAACTTCTGTCGTCATCCCGCAGCAGCTAAATCTCCACTGCTATACAAGCTGCTGTCAGGAATTTAATACCTTAAGACTGACTTCAACACTTTTCTTTCATGTTTTATGTCTTTTCCAGTTTTATAGTCATTACACTGCTGCAATAAATGGCTACAAATCAGGGCAATGACTTAAAGCACTGCAGGGGAAAAAATCCCTTGTCTATCCATGCTGTTCTCTCAAAAAGCATGAAGTGCTTATTAAAGTAATAAGTAATAGTGTGACCTGAACAACAACACCTTTCCCTGTCTTCCTTGTTGACTGTTTAATATAAATAACTCTCTTATTTCTATAAGCTTTTTTGATGAGAAAATGCTAATAAGCACCACCCAATTTCAGGCTTCAGCCATTCCAGGGGCAGCTCCAACATGGCTCCACATTGTCCAGGGACCTCACTGAGTTCGATTGCTAGCCCATTTTCCTACTCCAAGGAAAGGATTTAACCCCTAGCTCCAGCTTTCCAGATTGGATTTTCTAGCATTATCTTGAAGTTTGTGATGCCTGGCTCCTGCAGTTTGGGCTCCTTTGCATTGCCGTCAATGGGCATTACATCAGGCTCTACATTCGGTGGTATACACCATTTTGTAATCAAAGTTAGGCAGACACTTGACTCAATTTTCTGTGCCTGTTCAATCTTGGGTTTTCCTTAACTGATAGTCAATAAGGGAGCCAATTAGTGCCAGTTGCTCTAGTGTTTTTGTTTCTTTTGCTCTGGTTCTTGCGGGTTGTTTGTGTGATAGTGCCACTTGTCTACTGGGAACTCATCTGAAACTGACAACTTCAGTTCAAAAAGACCAGTTGGGGCCCATGAGAAAGGATAACTCTAGTGTTCTACTTAACTTCAGCTAGACCACCTTCTGTACAGGGCAGGTGATAGGCTGAGACTTCTGTATCGGGGAAAAATAATTCTGCTTCAGTTGGGAGTAAAAGAGTGTATGAGTGTCAGAGATACTTGAAATAACAAGCTGGATAGCCAGAGACATCCTTCTTAATTCTCATTTTACCTCTAAGCCTTTTTCTGACTCCGAAAGGTCTTGATTTTTGTATTTCCCACAGGTAAAAATCAAAGCATTCTACTTCATTTTAATGGGTATTTTATCTGTCTCAAGTTTTTTGCTAGGACTTTCAAGATGTTTACTTTTTGAGGTGGAAAAATATACTAGAGGGTAAGGCAAAGTAGGAAGAAAAGAGAGGGGAGGAAAAAAGGTCCCTACAGACATTTAAAAGGAATAGTTCAATATAGTCTCTTACTTTATCTAAATTTATTTTCCCTGGAAACCCTTACATTTTCAAAGTGGTGTCCAGGGTTTTAGTCTTACATCTCCTATGGACTTTAACAGGATCAGCACAGGTACAACCTCCCATGTTTGTGGGTTTTTTTTTTTAAAGATTTAGAAGTTACTGTTTACTGTAGCAATAGAAATACTGATAGTGGGTCTCTCTGAATAAATTTTAAAAAGTCAGACCTACCACTTCCTTAACAGACATGAGTTTGTTGTCCTTCCCTGTTAAACTGCCAAAAACATACATTTCCTCAGTTGCGCTTAGTGCATACTATTTTTCCCCACAGACTTTTCTCTTTCCTTTTACTTACTGTGCATGTGTGTGTGAACACAAACACATACACTCAAACATTCACACAGCAACAGAGCCATCATCACAGAACAGAAGCAAAAAAGGAGTCAAGCCATACAAAATAAATGCAGAAGGAATAAATGTGTCAAAAAAGAAAAGAGAGAGAGGTTCATGGAAGCATCTGCTTAAAAAGCATGTGTACTTCAGAGTATGCCATGGGCAAGAACCTGAGTCAAATGGAGTACAGAGCCAGAAAGGAGGAGGAGGTTGTAACAGTAGCCCACCCCTAGTGACTGATAGCAAGCCAGGGTAAAAACAAAACAGCAAGAACCTACTTAACAATGCTGCTATTGTTATAGAGTCAGACCAGGGTTATATGGCAGAGGTCAGCATCAGCTGACTCCAGTCACTATTACTCCCTCCTATGGGAGGTCTGGGCTGGCTAGCCTCAACTCTGAGGGCCTGTCAACATGGTGGGTTAATGCTCAGTACAGGGGTGGGCCTACACGTTGCACATTAATTGGTCCGTGTAGACCCTGCTGGTGTATGCTAAAGGTTCCCTAACACATTTTAACATAGTACTTTTTCGAACAGCGCTACGTTAATGTGCACCAGCAGGGACTACATGGACCAATTAATGCACAACATGTTAGTGTGCTTTAGAAATCATTCCACTGTAGTGGAGATTAACCCACCATGTAGACAAGCCCTTAATCTGACTGACTTATCCATGGGAGGTGAGGTTTTGGCTGAGACGGAGCCTGAGGAGAACCTGACATCACAGCATGAGCTGCAGGTGCTATAAGCAGCATTCACCTTCAAGGAATTAAAGGGGTAGGTCTGAGGAAGGGAATGAGCAGCATCTGGGGATCATTGGCTTTTTGGCATTAAAACTGGGACTAATGAATCTTATAAGAAAATAGTCTTGCTTGTTTGAAGGCTACTCTTAACTGATGCTGACTAAGGCAATCCTGCAGGGAGCTCTCTGCCAGCTAGGGCTTGCAGTGCACTCCAGCTCTCTCACACACATGTTAGTCACATCCGGCCTGCCTAGGAGGAATGGATGCCATACCCACTACCCCAGGTTTATGCCTTCCATTCATTCCCCCATGTTAAGGGAATCTACAGCTTGCCCTTTCAGGGCAGCTATCTGCAGGACTAGTACAAAGGGGATGGACCCAGGATCTGGCCCCTAACAGCAGACCTGCTTGGTCAATGCCATGAGAGATGGACTCTGCTCACTAAGAATTGACTAGCGTGTTTTCACATCATACCAATGTGTAAGGTCTAACATTCTGTCATGCACCATAACTTCAAATTCACTAGCGCTTGGGTAGGAAAAGGAGTATTTAACAAAATGGGGTGCTGAATCAGTGCCTCTCTTCATATTTCAAGCAAGTCCTTCCACATCTCTTCATTAAATGTATGCGATACGTGGTCACTTGTAACACAATACTTTTAAGACACCAGGAAAACCTTTATCTGTCCACCTTATGTAGAAAGATAGAGATGTGTAGGGGCTCTGATTGGTCACTGCTTTTCACCTTGTGTAGCCAAAACACAGCCTTTTGCACAGGTTTTGATGATGTCACAAGGTACAAGATAATTATAAATCAAGTCTGTGGGCCCTGAGTCAGGACATCATCTCTATTCATCACCCTACTTCAGCATAGTCTTAAATCCATGGATTTTAGCACTTTCTGAAACCTAATGATATATTTTAGTGCTCTCTTGAATATGTTGGATTCAAGTATTTTACTGAATTGGGACCACAGAACTGAGTGAGTTATCCTGAAACTCACAGTATTAGTGTATTATGGACATATTATCAGGGTTATTAGTAACATGGCTTATTATCAGCCACTGGTGTAAGTTCTTCTGCCAGTTAACTTGTTTACGGTGCATATTTTCAATGCTGTGTTATGACCGATGAAAATGATGATTTTGGTACTGATGGACCTGGGTTCAATCCCTGCTGCTGACAAAGGTGTCTGTATATGTGCAGGCAGTAATCTTCACAGTGGCATCAAACTCCAATACACCTCTTCCCTGATATAACGTGACCCAATATAACACAAATTTGGATATAGCGCGGTAAAGCAGTGCTCTGGGGGGCGGGGGGCAGGGTTGCGCACTCCGGCAGATCAAAGCAAGTTCGATATAACGCGGTTTCACCTATAACGCAGTAAGATTTTTTTTGGCTCCTGAGGACAGCGTTGTATCGGGGTAGAGGTGTATTTAGATGATTTATTATGACACAACTTTATTGCTTGCTGCCCCTTATACTGAAAATTCAACAAGAATACTCTGTATCTGACCTGAACACAACTTCCTCCGGCAGCAGGGTGCTACTTCTAGCAAGTACTTCTTGCCAGTTACTCGTTCATTGATAACCTTCTTAAGAAGCGAAAAGATTAAATAAATATGAAAACAAAGAAAAACTCTCAAAAGTGCCCTGACTGTTTTGCCTCTGGCTGGACTTAAAATTCCACTAGTGATGTTATCAGTTAATCTTAGAAGATTTAGTCCTCCTGAGGGAACCTGAAATCACAACCTTCTCTCTTGATAGGTTAAAAGAAAACTGCAGAGTGATATAAAAAGATAATCTAATTGGTACATCTAATTACAAAAAGGAGTGTGCCGCTTTAAAAAAGTTAGAAGCTGTAATTCAAATTGAAATAACCTGTGAGAAATTGGAGTATCTCAGCCAACTAATAAAATGTTTAAAGAAAATGGAATTTGATTTTGCTGTTGCAAAGGTCTGGATCCTGAAATACAGTACCATAGGCTCTTTGAATTTCTTTCTCTCTCTCGTATATGAATATCTCCAATATAAATACTGCCCTTAGATAGAGGTTTCTGGGCTGCACACAGTAGCTGCACACACAATCTATGAAAAGAGGCCAAAGTGGAGGGTGAGGGGAGAAAACAGTGCTGTGTATAGTTGCAATGCTGCAGGGGAAGAGGGAGTAGCGCTCTTGAAAATGATCTGCTTCTGCAGATCATAGTTCCCTCTCTTGGACCTGGGTCTTTCCCAACCACTGGGGTTGTGCCTCTGCTGAAATTACTGCAGCCCTCAATCAGAAGCAACTCCCGTGGATAGGCCCATCAAGGAGTCATAGGATGTGTTAAGGCTGAATTTTAAACAATAAACAAACTTTGAATTGAGAGTAACAGCAGTTTGCCAGACTGCAGAGAGACCCCACCTCCATCACAATCAGCCGAGAGGGTGAGCTGTCTCCAGTTGTAATTTGATGGATGGAAGCATGGGAAATCCTCTGTCCAATGGGTCCTCGGTGAGGAAAGTGTCAACCTTGGGCCATACAGCCTCTTTACCATTCCTTGCTTAGCCGAATGACAGCCAGGTGAGGAGGAGCTAGAGACAATTCCTATGAAATGCCACGGAGAGGTTGTGGAGACCATAGCAACAGCTGCAGCAGGGACAGGGGCTAAGTTATTGGGGACTGGCTGTCCTTCTCTCTCTTATCTGGGCTTGTCACTCAAACGGCGGGTTTTCCCTCTGTTCTGCAGTTTGAGGAGGCATGACTAGGCCTGTCATCACTGGATGGGGGCTTGGTTCCCCTTTCTGGAAACCTCTCCCAAAGTTCAGTATGGCAACAGCACAGAAAGTTGCCAGACCTCTTGCTTGACAAACTCCAGAGCCTAGAGAAAAGCCTGAAAAACCCCAGGAGAAAATACACCTTCTGTGCTCTTCTACCTTGCAGCTTTGCCAGCCAATGGAATTCAGCTTTTTTTGCTCTTAGAAGTTCCTGCTTATTCCAGCTTCCAGGCTCCAGGAGCACCAGTTTAAGGTTTGGTCTCTGCCCATGACAGCGCGTTGTTGATCAGTGGGAGACAAGAGCTGCAACCCCGCTTTGCCTGCCTCCTCCCAATCCAATATCTCTGGCGACAGCACAGAGCAGAGTAGTTATGTCAGCAGCATTGAGGGACATTCTGCCAGCAGGTCTGCAGGGGGGCTGTATTCAAGAACAAAACTGCTTAGGCACTTCTGTGGATCTAAGCTCTGGTGTGGCTCTAGCTGCCTCATTCATTAGCCATGGCTGCCTCTACTTCTTCCAATGAAACAGGCCCTGCCCTGCTGCTCACCGGGCCTTGCCTCAACCACTACCACTCTCCAGCTTGGAATAAGTGTCTTTCCTTACTTCTCCCCTCCCACTCCCCAAACCCTTCTCCTTACCACCCTACTGCATCAGTTCACTGTAGCCTCCCTTGGGCACTAGAGCATCTATTGCTCCCTGCCTCAACCTTCCCAAGTGCTCAGATTTCAGCCCTTCCCCTCTGGACCATGCTAAGCTACCTCAATATGAATAGGGAGGCTCTGGGGGCCTCTGAAGAGACAAGAGATTGGAAGGAAATGAGATAATGAAAACATACTGCTCTGTAACTGGGCATACTCCATATTTTGCAAACAAAAAGCTATTTTTGTTAAACATTTCTAAAATGATTTTTTTCGTGAAAAATTGACATTTCTAATGAAAAATGTTGACAGTTTTGTGTTTTTTCTTAATTAAAGAATAAATGAAAACATGGTGTAATAGTTATTGATATTTTTAGCTTACCCAAGGTCGAGGTTTTCAGTCAACAAAACTTTGCTATAACCATTTCAATAATGTTGATAAAAATTCTCCCTCCCAAAAAAATCATGGACAACAAATTGTGAACGTTTTTGGGAAAAATGAGTCTGCTTCAAACACTTTGAAATGAAAACAACTTTGAAATTTTAAAATTCTTCACAATAATTGGTGTTCATTTTTTTTAACCAGCTCTTCCTACATTCCCCTCCATCGCATTTATGGAGAATGTGGAACAGCAGGAGAATACTGAACCAAACTATGATTTGACAATGGCAAAAGTATCCCTAGACACATTTCTATTCAAAATAAAATAGACCTGGACTTAGATAGGCACAGAAACAGGAACTGCCTCCTAACACTGATAAGAAAGAAAATAGTGCTAGAAACAACAGCATGTCCACAGACACAAGCACCACTAAGACAGCAAAAAAATAGCTTTGCGGTCAGAATTGTGGAAGAAATTACACTGAACCTCACCATCGTGTTGGAACAAGAGTTCGAAGGCTTCCAATCCGCTGTGCATTCTGTCCTTGAAGAGTTTTCTATTTAATTGAAAGATCTGACTTTAAATTGGGGGGTGCTACACCAACCAGTTACATCAACAGTAGAAACTCAGTTGAAGCATGAAAACAATATCCTGACCCTAGAAAAGAAACTACAACAGCTTGAGGAACTAGCAGATGATCAGTGCCTAGCGCAATGAGGCCCTGTTCTTGGTTGGCCTCTAGGCATTTCCATAATATAAATAATAAATAACAGGTGTCACAGGAAAAGTATTTAAATGATGAGACTGCCTGAAGCACCAGATAGTCTAACATAATTGCATTTTATTAATCCTGGTTTCCAACTTTGGGCTTGCAGCAAAAAAGACAAAGAAATAGTAACCTCAACACTGAAAGTGTACTTAGAACACTCACACATAAGCCCATAGAAAGTGATCAACCATAGCATTACATTGGTCCAATTCCATCACTAGACAGACAGTTTGAGAGTTGTTTTAGCTGTTGCAATTAAAAAAAGATTAATCACATATAACAGAAAAATGTCTCTGAAGTTCCTATGGATGATCATCAGAGACTTATGGATTGTATTGTGAAGGATTTTTAAAATTTCCCCTTGCGGCCAACTGCCATTGCACCTGAGCTGTTTACTGAAGATGTTGCACCATTAGCCAGCTTTCAAACAAATGATCTACTATGACTACTAGGATTCATTGTACCCTGTTGTATATAAAAGAAGCAGCATGATGAAAAATGTGCTGAAAATACACATGATGGTCCATGTTGACTAATTCCACTAACAAATATATTTTAACATTATTAGCTCCTTCTTTGTGGAATTAGCAACTCATATCAAATCTGAAACTCCCACCAAAACATTCATTTGAAAAATAAAACAGATTTTAATGCATTCTTTTAAAGTTTCTATTGCTTTATTTCAACCCAGTTTTGAAAGAGAAAAAATAATATAGTACCTATATCTGATAAGAGAAGTAGATACTGTCTCACTTACTAAGTCAATGCTAGCAGTAACTATTAGAGGAAAGACAAGAAGGGACTGTCACATGGATTTTAGTGACACCATCCCTATTGGTAAGAGTAATAGCTACCAGTATCCTCCTGCCAGATGAAGCAACAAAGATGGCACATGAAACAGTGATGCTGTTGTGACAGATTGGATCACAGAAACCCCCTTGGGGCTGCCAACTGATGTGCCTAGACTACTTCTGCCCCTGCTTTCCCTGCCAGCTTGGGACTCCAGAGCCCTGCCTAGTTGTGCCAGATGCTTGCCGGCCACAAACACAGACCCAGGTCTAAACCACGTCCCACAAACTGCAGGCTTAACTGAAAGCAGCTTAAGAAGCATTCCTGTCTCTAACACTCAGATGTCCAACTCCCAATGGGGTCCAAACCCCAAATAAATGCGTTTTACCCTGTATAAAGCTTATACAGGATAAATTCATAAATTGTTCGCCCTCTATAACACTGATAGAGAGATATGCACAGCTGTTTCCTCCCCCCCCCCACAGGTATTAATACCTACTCTGGGTTAATTAATAAGTAAAAAGTGATTTTATTAAATACAGAAAGTAGGATTTGGTTCCAAGTAGTAACAGACAGAACAAAGTGAATTACCAAGCAAAATAAAATAAAACACGCAAGCCTATGCCTAATACAGTAAGAAGCTGAATACAGATAAAATCTCATCCTCAGAGATGTTCCAATAAGCCCCTTTTACAGACTAGCCTCCTTCTAGGCTGGGTCCAGCAATCACTCACACCGTCTGTAGTTACTGCCCTTTGTTCCAGTTTCTTTCAGGTATCCTTTGGGGTGGAGAGGCTATCTCTTGAGCCAGCTGAAGACAAAATGGAGGGGTCTCCCAGGGGTTTAAATAGATTTTCTCTTGTGGGTGGACAGCCCTCCCTCCCCCTGTGTAGAATCCCAGCTACAAGATGGAGATTTGGAGTCACATGGGCAAGTCACGTGTCCATGCGTGACTCAGAACTTACAGGTAGCAGTCATTGTTCACATGCTACCTTGAATGTCCTCAAGTAGACTTCTTATGTGGATTGGAGCCTTCCAAGATCCATTGTCCATTAAGTGTTTCTTGATTGGGCACTTAACTTGCACATTCCTTTCTCAAGAAGCTGACCAAATGCTTTTCTAAGGCTACTTAGAAATCAAGCAAGTACACAGCCAATATTCATAACTTCGAACACAAAAATGATACATCCATACAAATAGGAGGAATAGATTCAGTAGATCATAACCTTTACAGAGATATGTTACATGGCATATGTAGCATAAAACATACTCCAGTTATGTCATATATACATTTATAAGCATATTTCCATAAAGCCTTATGGGGTGCAACATCACAGCTGTTATCAGAAATGTATGGGTATGGCTGGCAGAAAATTGGCTTTGTCTTTTCATTTTGTGTGTTTCTAAAGCCTAATTTACAATACAAGCAGATATGTCTGTGTGGGGAATAATCTTTCTGTTGTCTACAAGTCTCTCAATTATTGGTGTTGACCAGGGATCCTAGAAATCTGTTTGCCACAGAAAAACATGGAAAAATGCAGAATTTGCATTTTCACAGAGACTCTTTAGTTTTTAGATTTTGTGAAAAAATAAAAACATATACAGTAGAACCCCGTTCCACCAGCACACACACAGGAATAAGGGAAATTGTCGCTTCAGTGCTGGGTGGCAGGGCTCGGGGCTGTCAGATTTCATTTTAATCATGGAAAAACACAGATTTTTATGGTTATTTTATTGAATAATTTTGTTTTGTTTTTTTAATCACAGAAAACTAGGATCCCTGGTGTTGACACACTATGGGAGTTTGTCATTTGTGATCCATTTTTTGTGGTTGAGCTCATCCCTCGGAGGAAGAATCCTGGGCCAGAGGGTGCGAGAAAAGGATGGAGTTCGCCTCCCACACTAACCACCTGTGTAGAATTCCACAGAGAATTGAGTTGTCTTTTCAATATCCTTTCACAGGGAATTAGTGAGTTCATTTCAAAAACTAACTGAGCTTGTCACCCCCCAAAAAAATCTTGTTAAGAAAAAAAGAGAACCTAAAATGTCTTCAGGTAACAAGTAGAAAGGATACTTTACAGAAAATAATACTTTTCCTAATTTAGTATTGTTAATTTTTTTAAAAAGAAGGGGCTACCGCTAGATAGGTCTCTTCTTTTTTGCAGTCAGAATTTTTAATAAATACATGTTTCTTAATAATTCATACAGTGGGCCAAATTCACGACTGGTATAAATTGGCCCAGATCAGTTGGTTACAGTGGGAAAACAGTTTGTTTTTAAGTCAGCATGAATTTGGCCCAAAGTTGAGATATTCCAAACAAGTACTAAAATAATGCCCAGAAACATTAACAAATATGTTTGCTTCTTTTTTCCACAGAGGTTTGCACAGAACTCATTTAAAATGATACAGGCTCTAATTCTGAGATAAGGCTGAGCGGAGCTTAGCATGGCTCAGATCAAAGATGTCTGTATTCCACCTTGCAACCCCCCCGGATTATGATGTGGTCCCAACTGTGGGGTAGAGCAGGTTTAGGTGCTGCTTTATACTCCCTGCAATAGTTCTTTTTAAGCCGTTGCAGGAGTACCTGGCGCACGTTATAGTCTGGTAATGCCTGTATCTCACCTGATCTGACATTTCTTCCTCTCCTGGCCACGTGTCTCATGCCTGTATGCTGGGGACTATGAGGGAGGGTGGCATAGGGATGTTTTGCTGGCCCTGCACCTCCCAGGGAAGCCCCTACATCAGGAGATTTCCAAGTGTCAGTTTGGGCTAGGTGTATAATCCCTGTACATCAGTAGAAGCATCGTATTGGGGTCACATGTAGCACATAGAGCTGAGCCGCATTTTGTTTTGAAAATGTCATTTCAAAACAAAATGTTGAAATGGTTCATTTAAAAAAATGCCACACAAAACATTCTGACACTTCCACATTTTTTCCCTTTTTTTCCAGCCAAAGCTATTTGCTGAATTTGACCTGAATTTGTGAATAGTTTCAGTGTCCAGAAAAATGCATTTTTTAGTGAATTTACTCAGTCCCTTGAGGGGGCCACTTAGGGATCTGGGGCAAAAATCTGTCTGGGGATTAGTCCTGCTTTGAGCAGGGGGTTGGACTAGATGATCTCCTGAGCTCCATGATTACTAATATTTGCCTTTATAAAAAAAATTCTAGAACACAGTGAGAGAGGTAATAGAGGACCCAAGAAATTATTGAGATTAAATAATGCTGCATATTTTAAGTATAAAATAGTTCTCTGTTTGTAAGGATCACACATAAAACTGGTAATTTTATGTTTATTACGCCCATTAAATCATAGCATAGATTATTTCTTGCTCTTCTGACTCCTGAACAGTTTTTCCTCTTTGCCACTGAGAGTACACATTGATTGAAATTCATAACGTAGGAGTGTGAGAGAGTATACACTAGTGCAGTCTCAGGCTCCATCCACCATGTGTCCAAGCTCCCCATGAGATATGGAAAGGAAGCCCCAAGCCCCTCAGAGTGGGATGCAGCATTCTGACTTCACAGCTGTCACCATATGCTCCGATTGTCACAACAGTTTAGAATAGGTTAGAGAAAGGAGCTTTTGACTGGCATATTAAGAAAATCAGTTGTTATTAGCATACTAAACTAGGTAGGCCTAAACCTGCTAGCTCCCCAGTGGTACCTCCAAGCATGTCTTTCCTTTGTTTGATTAATGAATGGTGTTAGCAATTAAAAGCAAAGCACATGATGGGCCTTGTGCATCCTTTGCAGGCCAATTTTGTCTTTTGCTGGGAGCTAATGAAGAGTAAACAAGAAGCTGAGATAAACTGGGCTGATAAGCAGCAGAGCCCTGTATATGTCCCTGACTTCATTTGCACAACTCCCAGAAATATGTCTGTGGACAAACCACCGAGGCTAGATTTATTTGTTTGCACAACTTGATTAATAATTTTGCACTTTTGACTTAGTTTAATGTTTTCTTTACATTTGTCCAGGTATTTGAACCAGATAAGTAGTAAATGACAGCTTAAAAGGCATTAAGTAGACAAATATACAAACACACCCTGCCATATCTGCCTCAGATTTTCAAGTGAATGACATGTGTCACCCTGATCAAGGCAGAAGGATGAAATGATTTACTCTTTGCAAAACAGTATGCAGTCCTGTTTGTGTGAGGAGTTGTTTAAATAAATTAGGTTTCAGTCAGCAGCACTGTGGAAAAATGGTTAAAGTGTTAGACAGGTGGGTTCAGTCAGGCTTTGTGCATTTTCATCTAGTCTTATGGAAGGGTCAGGAGATCAGATTCTGCCTATAGCAGTAGAAGTCAGAGAACTCCCCCTTGTGGAATAGCAGGACCGGTTCTTGAGCCTCAGATTTGTGAGTCTGGGGTCAGTCCCCTAAATAGCATCAAATGGATGCCATTCACAATGTGATGAAAAAGCCTATTGTGATTAAGGTTACACATTCATTACTAGCAGCACATTTATGGCTGAAGGAGGGATTCTTTAGGATCCCTGTTCCATTAATAGTAGATAGGATTCATCCATGAAAAACAAGTGTTCAAGAAAGCAGAGCACTGCTTTCAAAACCACCGTCTTCAGCTGCACATGACCAAACAACATGTATTAATGCGTCATACAAGTAACTACCTCCCTTGCACCACTTTGAGAATGTATCCCAGCACTTTAAAGTTAGCTTTTACAGAACACTAATTAGCATTGCTGCTATCTCACATGAATAACAGATGAATCCCCCACTTTGCTAAAGCCTTCACTCCTGTTGTTTCTACCCAGAGGAAGAGCACTAGCCCTGATGCTGGTGGAGTTCATGTCCAGTGATTGAAGTCTCTGGAGAGACTCTAGCAATCCAGCAATCTTCTATATGAGCAGTACTGCTCAAGTACAGTATGATTTGAATTGGGGGGAGGAGGGCACAAATGTCACTTCTTTTAAATCATGTTCCTCCTTGTTTTCATGAGCATTTTGCCCTGTTGGAAATGTTGGAAAGTTGCTGTGTCTGAGTAAAAAATAGAGGTGGGGGAGCTGTACAGCTTGGATGTGGATTTTGAGATGGAGCTGCACGTCCCGAAAGCTTATCTGTGTTTGGATCTGGGCTTTGGTTAAGGACCTACTCTGGTGGAAACATTTTCCATGTTAAAAATCAAAGGAAAATAAGTTCCAAGCAGCACCAGGATGTGCGAATGTGACAGTCAGGAGCTACCTTAATAGTTCCTGTGACAGGATGAAATTATTCAAGGTTCTGAGGACCACGCCAAGGACCTTGCCAACACTTAAACACACATAGGGGCTATGTGGGGCTCCCATTGGCAGAGCAGTCCCACAGGGGGACCTGCACACCCACTATGTGCTGTGGGAAAGGTCTCTGTGCCAGACATGTATAGTCTAGTGGGGAAGGCCACACTTGCGCCTGGTGAGAGGAGGTCCACATGTAAGCAACTCCAGTGGCCCACTACCCAGTGCAACTGGTTCAGAGAGTCTTCAGGTGGTATTCCAGCCCACCGGTTAGAATAACAGTTGGGCTGTTGGGAGTTGGATAGAAGGGACTGTGCTGCAGTCTCGCAATGTGGCTCTGGCACAGAGGGGCTACAAATGTTATTCCATCCTTTTAGATGGAAGAATAGGCTTTGGGGATAGGGGGCTGTGAACCGTCCCACACCTTACCTCTGTGCTGGGGGTGAGGTGTGGGCTTCACCTCTCTAACCATCCCACCGTCCATCTGCATAGAGCGAGGACTCAATCGTTACGCAGGCGCAGTGTGCAAAACACATTACTGAATCAGGCCTCAATTCAGCAAAGCACTTAAAGTTAAGCACATGCTTATGTCCATCCATGTTCAGCACAGCAGGTAAGTATATGCTAACCTACTTTG
The DNA here is from genome assembly GCF_002925995.2 of Terrapene triunguis. Classification (NCBI taxonomy): domain Eukaryota; kingdom Metazoa; phylum Chordata; order Testudines; family Emydidae; genus Terrapene; species Terrapene triunguis. Next base: position 53,819,020 of record NW_020664393.1, read on the forward strand.
GTGAAGTGGGACCTTGGTAGCTATTAGAATAATCTTACAAATATGGGGAAGAAATAAAATTCTAATTTTTAAATCTCTTTATGAACAAAAAATCTCTTACACAGAAATCCTAAGCAAGCATGTCTTCTGCATCTGCTACTGTTATACACATTCCATGCTTTATTTCTAGAGTAAGGTATTGAGAGAAAATTGCAGGTATCCATTATCTTAACTAGAGCTATGAATCGTCAATTCAGCTGAAAAATTAATTTTCACAATCAAAATAATGCCAATATATTCTGTAGGTAATTATAGTGCATACGTGGAACAAGCACCAAATTGTTCATTGACAGGGTCTGCATGGTATTTTTTTCTTTTGAAGCTACTTTATCAGCTGGAGGGTTGTAACTGGAAAATGCCTTCACTGTGACTATTAAATATTCATAATATGTTCCAATCTTCTTGTGATATATTCAGGCTAAATATTATACAAAGTTCAGGACTGCAGTTGAACCCTTAACAGTTAAGAATAAACATTCAAAGCATTGCTTAGGGATTTGGTCAAGCAATTCCAATTAATATCACTGTACACCCCAGTGCACTGCTTTGAAAATTCAGCCCTGAAGGACTAACCTTCTTGGCCACCCTTTTTAAATTGTTGATTTCTTTTTGTCACCACCACCTCCACTGCTAGGTAACCTCAGCTCACTGCTGCCACCATGTGGCACTAGTTCAAAACCCCACACAAAATAGGCAGCTGTGAAATTATGTAGAGGGAAAGAGGTGAAGTGGGCATGTTATAGATTAGGAAATTTTGGGGCAAATCATTCCTAGTGAATGAGCCTACCTGGAGGGAGGGAACTTTGGAAAATCATGGCCAGGAAAAAGGCATCACGGACTGTGAAATCTGGTCTTTTGTGTGCTTTTACCCTATACTATACAGATTTCACAGGGGAAACCAGCATTTCTCAAATGGGGGGTCCTGACCCAAAAAGGAGTTGTGGGGAGGGGGAGGGCACAAAGTTATTTTTAGGGGGGGTCATAGTATTGCCACCCTTACTTCTGCGCTGCCTTCAGAGCTGGGCAGCCGGAAAGCGGCGGCTGTTAGCCTGGCGCCCAGCTCTGAAGGCAGCGCCCCGCCAGCAGCAGTGCAGAAGTAAGGGTGGCAATACCATACCATACCATCCTTACTTCTGCGCTGCTGCTGCTGGTGGTTCTGCCTTCAGAGCTGGGATCCAGGCCAGCAGCTGCCACTCTCCAGCTGCCCAGCTCTGCCCACAGTAGTAGTACCACAACCCCCCCAACAATAATCTTGAGACGACCCCCCCCACACACACAGAACTCCCGTTTGGGTCAGGACCCCTACAATTACGACACCGTGAATTTTCAGATTTAAATAGCTGAAATCATGAAATTTACTATTTTTTAAATCCTATGACCGTGAAATTGCCCAAAATGGACTGTGAATTTGGTAGGGCCCTAGCCATAACATTGTTCCTGTGGGAGTAACCAGGTGGTGCTGTTACATACAGTATTACAAGTTCTTAGTGTGAGAGCACCATTCAGGCTTTGAAAAAACACTGTAAATGTTGTTAGTTTTTTATGTACATTTTTGTAAGGACGTGCTGTGGCAAGCAGCAAGGGAATTTAGTCTCTGCCTTAATCTGATGAATTAAAGCCAGATATTGAGACAGAGTTGCTTCCTGGGAATGAGGCACTAGTCCTAGTGTTTGGTCTGAGATCCCCGAAAGAGGGAATTGGCTATGTGGTGTTTTTGGCTGCTTCTGTTCAAGGATTGGTGTGGTAGAGAAAAAAAACAAGTTACACTAAGAAAATACCCAGACCCCATGTTACTGATTTCTCCTCCAATGGGAAGCCAACCTGAAAGGTCTTGACATCTGCTACTGCTCCGCAGAAGGGTGACCATATCAGTAAACAGTAAATTAAATTGTGAAAACTGGAGCCTGGGCAATGGGGACATGGTTCAAGTCAGCACCTTCTTGAAAGATTTGATTGGCCCCTTTCTTAGCACAACATATTTTAAATCATCTACATTATGACTGTTCACATCCATATAGCACTCTCAGATCCCTCTGAATTGTAATGCAAGAGGACCAAATCCAAAATTGAAACCTAGATCTCCTCCTTGACAGTGGGAAAATGGTTACCCTCTGCACCAAGCTGTCTACTCACAGATTCATAATCAAATTGGCAAATCTGAAGTCCTAAACCAAAGTCTGACTTTTAATGTCCATTATTATTATATCGTTACCGTAGGTGTACATGGTGCTTAACAGAGGAAGGACTAATAAGCCACAAAGAGTCCTGTGGCATCTTATAGACTAACAGACGTATAGGAGCATAAGCTTTCGTGGGTGAATACCCACTTCATCAGCTGAATGAAAGCTTATGCTCCAATACATCTGTTAGTCTATAAGGTGCCACAGGATTCTTTGTCGTTTTTTACAGATCCAGACTAACACGGCTATCCCTCTGATAAATGGGACTAATGTGAGTCCAGATCACATGTATAAACGTGTCGGTAGGAACAGGTCCAAGCTTAGATATGATGTAGCACAGGGAGAGAGGACATCAGGCAAGGAAGAGGAAGGGAGAGAGTCTTTTACATAAGTTTATGTGGTTGCTTGTTTTAGCAAGTTACACTTCATACAACAGGTCCCTTTTCTTGCGTTTAGTGTTGTTGAGATTACTATCATGATGGAGAAATGTACAATACAGCATGAGTAAGGGTGCCACAGCTGGGCCTTATATTTCATTAGGTTGGCATGGGAGTGTGGATCACTGCGGAAGAGATACAAAACTTGGATTTAATAAAAAAATGAATGAAACCCCCATTTTAATGTAAAAGCAGGGGCAGTTACACAGAAAAGCAGAATGACAGACAATTTGGTTTCAACAAATAATGTTTCTTTCATGTGTGATAGGTATGTACGTATTTCAGCAGACTCACAGTGTAATATATTTGTCTTTATTTGCAAAAGGCACTCTTTTTTCATAAACCTTATGAATAGACACATATCATACACATCTTACACCATAATCTAATAGCAGGTGCAGCTCCTCTGGTAGAGAGTACTTTAGTAAAACCCTAATGGTAAGTAAAAGCTTACCCTCCTGTATTACTATGAAGATGTTTCCAATAATCCACTGGAAATGATCAATACATCATTAACAACATATGCCCACTTGTAGTAAATTGGGCATCTGCTGAAGGCAGATTTGGCTAGAGAGCATAAACATACCTAATCCTTCACATTCATGCATCATTTGTCTCACATTGCAGCACTGAAATCTAGCATACCACCAATACCAGCTAGCCAAGGTTATGCAATTAGAAATGAAGTAGGCAGACAGATGTTGAGCCAACGTTAAGACATCACCATTCATCATAAACTAGCAGATAGTGCAGCTGGTTGACTGCCCCAATTTATTCAGATAGTTTGGCAAACTGTATCTCTGTGTTGGGTTTTACACTAATGCACTCCTGTGCATTGTTTGAAATTTAGGGCTGTCTTTTGTAACAATCAAAATTATTAGAAATTGGGCTTCTTACAACCATTCTTGTTTCTCTGTTTGAGGTCTGCTTCTCATCTCAAGATAGCATCATCACCTATGTAAAAGAGAGAGGGCATTTTGCCAGCTATTAAATTTGATTTCTTTCCCCCATCCTGAGTGTGTTTAGAGTTGTTTATTGAGCATAAAAGGTAAAACTAAAGGTCTAACAGAGGGGACCTTAAGGAGCTTCATATGCCCTCCATGTGAAAAGGAGATCAAACAAAGACTTTCTGGAGCTCAGAAACATGTGATCATATGAGGTATTTCTCTTGTCAGCAGCATAGCTGCCTCTAATGCACAGCACACTTAGCAAATCAAGAATGCTTCAGGCCAAATTTGGGTAAAAGCTAAAGCTTTGCCTCCCACAGGCTTTATCTACAGCTGCTGAAGCAAACATTTCTACCTCTCTCTGTTCACTGAATAGAAAGATTGTATTTCAGACCATTGTTTTGTGTAGACACTTATTAACCCTGCTGAATTTAGAGCAGGGGATTGCACTCAATATTTATTGATTAGCAGTCAGTGGGGCAGCAATCCTTAGGCCTTGATCAATGCAGGCTGTTGACTAGGCCTAGGTACACAGCAGTGCCCTTTTCAGCAGTCATTGATATGCATGCGAGGATGTGCGAGAGGCAGGAGGGAAGGTTAGTGTGAAGTCAAGTGTTTATACATTACAGGAAATTCCTGGTGAGGTGATGGCAGCTTTTATCATAGGCTGACACAGTCCAGAGCTTAAATCATGCAAGCTTACATCATATAAAAACACTTCTTGAGACGGTGCGGGAATACTGAATCCATTGTTCAATGACTGCAAATAATAATAAGCTTTGCCCAGATAGAAATAGACTCAGCAAGTTCCACAGAGCTCGCCCGGTCCGATTACCAGCAATATGATAAACCATCATGGATTGTGCATTTTCTTTCTTTGTTCACGCTTTCTGCTTGAAATTGAACATGATTTGACATAATAGCTATTTCTGACAGGAAAGTGCTTTTCCCAAAACAAGAAGTCCATTACATTATAAGCAAACTACTAAAAATATATCTATATATTGAAAGAAGAATAACCCGTGTTTGACATGCTCTTCATGTTGTCCCGCTGGTTCTTTTCAGCAATGCCTGAGAAAGTCAAAGTAACACACAAGATGGTGAAAAATGCCAGATTTTAATTATTATTTTTTTTCTTTTAAGGAAACCTTGTGTGGAAACTGCTCCTAAAGCAATCTCAAACATTGCAGATATGAAGACCTGTACATAAATAATATAACATTTGGGGGGTGGGTGCATGTTTGAGGTTAGGGATAGGACTGGTGGATGGTTTGTAGTTAAAGGTTAAAGAAAATGAGTGGAATCTTGTGAATTATGCAATTGCAGGGGGTTCCCCATGACTGGATCTGATTAACATCACCCCCTCTGCTGGAATAACATCATTCTTTTTATATGAAATTAGACTGCTTCCATATTTCTGCCATAAAGAACCACTGTTTGAAACCTCGGTACCCAATCCACAACACACACCACCTGAAAATGAGATTGTCTATACATTTTATATATAATGTGAGAGACAGAGAGGCTTCTGCCTATTCCACCTTCACATCCGTCTTGAGTAATCAGGCTACCCATCTTTACCAGACCAGGGTTCATTAGCCCTGCTCTTTCTGCTTGTTTGCTTACAAAGGGGATTTGGTCAGGATATTTCCCTCTCTTCTTCCCCCTCCCAGCCCCATGCTCACTTTCCGTGACCAATGTACTCAATTTCCACTGAAACAGTGCCTTGAAATCTGTGCTTGAGTTAAAATGAACCCAAAATGACAGAAATAAATGCCAGACAGATCACTGGATAGGATTTCTTCTCCCTCTGTTACACCCCAGCCAGTATCTCACTGGACCTCAAACACCATACAAAAAATGATATCCCTTCAGAATATTGTCCGTAATAGCAACATATTGCATGACAATAAACCAATTACATGAGACGTCACTCCAAGTATAGCTAAGGATATTTAAGGAAATCCACAAGACTGACAATATTAATGACCAGACTGAGGTATTCATATGAACTATTTACATGCAAACTGGTGGTTGCAAACAAATCTTTTTACTCTGAATAGGATTATTTATAAAGTGTGTGTGTGTACAGAAACAAAGGATTAAAAATTCATCACAAACTGGGAGATGTAATTTCTTATTCTTTCGTATACTCATATTAAGATTGTGATGTTGTGCAGTCTATATAGTTTTATAAAAACATGATAATAAGTGAATATAATGTAACTGGGATAGTTTTAGAAAAATATGGTAAAAAGTGAATATAACGTAACTGGGATATGCTTCATGCAAAAGGTCTCTTGTAAGGTATCATTACAAAGCTTATAATCTACTGAGTGTGATCATCCGATTTGTATAAATGCACCACTCTTGTATCTAAAACTAGAAATATAAAATATAACTCTGAGGGCCTATTGCAATTATGTAAAGTGTGGGCCATTAATGATGGTTTGGAATCTTGATGACTCCCATTGTCTGCAGATGGCTGTGTTTACCTGTGAGTCTTCCTGTATATGTGTGTGCTGGCAAGTGAGTAATGAAGTCTTGCAGTGACATGTGATCATGTCACCTGAACTGGAATCCATCTTTAACCTGGTGCTTTTCCAGTGAGGGGGGGTGGAAACCCAGAGGGACAAAGGGTTCCCGCCTTATGCAAAAGATATATAAAGGGGTGGAAGAGAACAAAGGGGAGAGAGGAGCCATCATGAAGAATCCCCTAGCTATCACCTGAGCTGCAACAAGAGCTGTACCAGGGGAAAGAATTGTGCCCAGGCCTGGAAGGTGTCCAGTCTGAGAAAAACTTACTGAAGCATCTCTGAGGGTGAGATTATCTGTATTTAGTTTGATTAGACATAGATTTGCACATTTTATTTTATTTTACTTGGTGACTTACTTTGTTCTGTCTGTTACTACTTGGAATCACTTAAATCCTACTGTCTGTATTTAATAAAATCACTTTTTATTTAGTAATTTACTCAGAGTATGTATTAATACCTGGGGGAGCAAACAACTGTGCATATCTCTCTATCAGTGTTATAGAGGGCGAACAATTTATGAGTTTGCCCTGCATAAGCTTTATGCAGGCTAAAACGGATTTATTTGGGTTTAGACCCCATTGGGAGTTGGGCATCTGAGTGCTAAAGACAAGCACACTTCTGTTAGCTGTTTTCAGGTAAACTTGCAGCTTTGGGACAAGTGATTCAGACCCTGGGTCTGTGTTGGAGCAGACGGGAGTGTCTAATTCAGCAAGACAGGGTGCTGAAGTCCTGAGCTGGCAGGGAAAACAGGAGCAGGGGTAGTCTTTGCACATCGGGTGGCAGCTCCCAAGGGGGTTTCTGTGATCCAACCCGTCACAAAGATTATATATCATATTCCTTATATACTCTTAATTTATAGTCTCTGTTGACCTGCCAGTAATTTTTAAATTCAATAAGGTGTGTGGGGTGGCTGGGGAGGGGGTTGGGGAGTGGGGAGTGAAAACAAACAAACAAGCAAAAAAAAAAAAAAAGCTGTGTCAATGCAGTATTTGCATATTAAGTTTGAATAAATGTTTAAAAGCCAGGCCCTAGTCCTGCAGTTAATGGAGTACTGCCTTAACATCCCATGTCAGCATATACCTACTCATATAACACTGGTACCTATATTCCATTGGCTGATCCAGAGTCATCAAAGGTTTATGCTGTTTTATGTCGTCATAAATGCTGGCAGAGGGTTCTGGTGACCACTTATCAGCCAAGGAATGAGATTGTGGCTTCATAAAAGTGCCATAAAATTAGCTGTGAGGTAATATCATCTAGTGGATATGGCTCTGCTAAGTGACCATGGACAAGTCATTTCAAAACTCTGCACCTCTGTTCACCCTCTTCCCCTTTGAATGACTTTTCTACTTTGCTCTTTTGGATTGTCTTACTATGTGTAAGTTCAGTGCCTAGTAAAATGGTGTCTCAGTAACATTGTCTGCCCCTATTCCGGGGTGAATCCATTCTAAAACGCAGGAGGATTAGCTAGTGAAGGGAAGTGGAAGTTACTTGTCCCAGTCCCATCTCTTCTGAAAGTGGCCAACGTAACAAACCAAATTATGTTATATGGATTTTATGCCGCCTTTTCCTGATTTCAAAGTGTTCGCACCAATTTACCTGAACTTGCATAGAAAGCAATTAGTTAAATTGGTGCCATTTCTGTGTGTAGAGCAGACCTGACAATGGCAACAAGTAGGCAAATGAATGTCAATTGTAGTGGTGATTTTTAGGAACTGGGCTGAGATCCCCAGCGCTAGCCATTATATGACTGTCTGTCACCACAAATGTGCTCTCTTGGGAACGGTGTCCTATAATGGAAATGAAAAACTTTGCAACTCATCTAGTCTACTGATAATTTAGACCATCAGTGACCCTTGTAGTATTGGTGAGTCAGTAAGAGGAAGATGAGCCACACAGCTCATGGGAAGTATTGTCAACAAGGACTTACTCAGCACATTCACTTTCTTTTTAACCAAATGTGTGCGCATTGGAGGAAGTTCGGCAATCCACTTCATTTTATAACATGTCCTGTGACTTTACTGAAATCAAGAAGGAAATAGATTCCTGAGATATGGATTAGGTGAAGGCCTCTATTTTCCAAAGAAAATTAGAAGTGCTTGATTCTCCTCAAACTCACATTGGTTATGCAGCAATGCAATACCATGAGCTAGTTGGCCTCACTCCTGACTTAAACTAAGTTTAGTGAGAGACAAATTTTGCTTTTGGTTTCTTTTGGTTATCTTCTCTGATTTGGCTATGCTAGTGCGGATTCTGGGCTCAGTCCTGTGCAGTGCCGGTATGCAATGCTGCAAGCAGAACTTGTTGAATAAGTCAGCAAATTATTTATCCAATTCATGTAGGGTTTTTTTTTCCTGTTTGTGGAATATTTGAAAGAGATCTGGAAACCGTAAAGATTGTCCTGGACTGACCTACTACTAGCAGGAATCATCAGTGGTTGAAGAGTGACTTATACTTCCCCATTGTGACAGAAGCAGCTCAATAGACCACTAATGAAACACTGATCTAGACAAACTCTTTTGGACACTTGGCATTTTTACTTGTACAATTTTACTAACTCTTCCATAAATTCAGTTTTCAGTAATAGTGACTGTTCATGGTTGGTAATTACCCACATGTAATTAAGCTGTGGAACTCATTGCCACAGGAAGTCATTGAAGCCAAGAACATAGTGAGATTCAAAAAGGGAATGGAGACTTATATGGATTTCAAGAATATCCAGAGAAATCACATTTACCAAATATAAACGTTTTGGAAAGGATACTAAATCTCATGTTTTGGAGAAATCTCTAGCTATGAGGGATCAGGATGAGATTTATGTTGCCTTCTGCAGGGTTCTAACGCATTCCTCTGAAGCATCTATTTCTGGCTACTGTCCGACAGTATATTAGACTAGATAGACAACTGGCTCCAGTATGGCAATTCCGATGTTCCTAATATGCAAAACTGCTGTATAACATACCGTGGCTGTCTGTATTAAACTAGCATTCACCCACAGTTAGCTCAGTACTTCCCTGTAATTAGAACTGCATTGTTTATTTTTAATAGTGATATACTGGACAGCTAGCAGTATTCTTTTTATTTTTTATTAATGAATATCACAACATTTTACCACCATAGGGGGAGAGATGGCATTTGTAGTGTAGGGGATGCAAAAAAGTGCAGCACTTCAATCACGCTTAATTTTCAGATACTTTCTCATCTCTTTCCTCATCCACTGAAACCACGGACTACAGAAGCAGCCATTCGCTGTGGTTCACTACTCTAACACGTGCTGAATCGCTCATTGTACTTTTTACTACAAAATGAATAATTTCCTGTGTATTCCATCAGCCTGTCCACCCATACGAGTGCATCTGTTCTGCGCTGCACAGTAAATTCTACTGTACGAAATAACACATGACAGTCCGACAGCACAATTAATTTCACAAAACTACTTTGGCAAAACCTTTTTGCAGTCAAAGGAGACAAAATAATTCTGAATCATTGTAATGCTAGACTGCAGCAACGTTGTGCTCAGAATATGCATTCAAACTTATCGATCAGAACAGAGCCAAAAACGTGTAAAGCTCTTGGCTAGTGTACATGAAGCATACTTTCCATATGACAGAAATAAGCAGAGAACAGTCAAGCTAGTTTAATTTGTTACCAGTATAAATACTTATGATATAATCCATATCAAATGAATGGGCCAACTGCTGAGTATCCATGACTTCTGGTGCCCACTACTCATCAGACATGAGCGAGTGTGATTTTTCTTTTTCAGAACTGTGCAGACTGGGTAGCAGGAGGGCGACAGGCTAGTCAATTTATGGTGGTGGAGAGTTTGAGGAGAGAGGTGCTGGAAGGCTGCCATCCCTCCTGGAGCAGAGTTAGCAAAGTGGTGTGTAGTGTGTGTTATGTGGTTACTTTTCTAGTGGGGAGGTGCATATCCCTCAATGAACGAGCAGAGGGTAGGTATTGTTAGGTGCCTTAACTTTTTCATTTCCATGTGTTGTGTTAGGTATGCAACCTTAACTTGCATACCACATTTTGTGGATGTGGGTGTCCATCTGCCCGTTCTTTCTTCTTAAGTGAGCACTTTATTGGGGGACTTGATGCCTGTAGGCTACCAGTTTGAATGCAGCACAGCTCAGTGAAAGCTGGTCCCATCTACTAGATGTTTGATGCATCAAGTGAGTTTTGCATCAAGCTGACCACCAGGGTTTGCACTAACTGCAAGGACCATGAAGACTGAACCACCCCTGTTAGAATATTGCCAAGCCAAACACTTAAAAATTACAAAATCAGGAGTCAGGTCTCCCCTCCCCCCCAAAATCACAAGATTGGCTTATAAATTACACAAATTTTTTAGAAAATAATAAATTTTGGAGTAATTTTACTTATTTTCTGGATTTTGAGCCTACATGTAGATTAGGGCTGAGGCAGGCTGGCAGAGCAATGCATGTAGGAAAATTGCCCTTCTGCTCTCCTGCCAGTGAAGAGTGGTCTCCTCCATTCACCATGTGAAATCTTGGCCCCATTTGAGACAATGAAGAGCTTTGCCATTGACTTCACTGAGGCTAGGATTTCTGATAAATCTGGTGCTTTTCACCAGCACAATTTAAAAAGCTGGAGTTGTTGATTAAATGCAAAATGTATGCAAATATGCAAATGAATTCATTATATAATTTGCATTAAATGTCACACCTGGAGGTGGGCAAAACTTAGTAGCAATGATGAAACAGCACTTACCCATTCTCAGGCCACTGCAGGGCAAAACCTCCCTTCTTCGAATGCGAGCCTTTGTTCTGTTTTTTTGTCTACTTTTGTTTCGTTTTACGCTGTTCACCAGGGGATGCCACCAAAAGGCCACAGTGCAGAATTTTGGCTTAGCACAATCTTCACAGTGTGACTGCAGGGACAGCAATGCAGATAGTGAGACATGTGGTGGGGGAGTGCACAATTAGAAGATTGGATGGTGGACTGCAATGCCTTTCTACCCTTGATGATGCAGCAGTTAGATGGCTAAACACTTAGATATCCACTTGCGACGCATACGAAAGAAGACCTCGCTTCTGATTTTAGAATTCAGAATGTACACTAATAATCCTTATAAGCAGGGAAGAACAATGTGTCTTTATTTTACTGGTCTTCTGCAAGTACAAAGGCTGCACAGCAGCCCTGGGAGCTGCACGATTCATCCCTCTGTTTCCCCTAAAGGGAGGGACTCATATCAGATAAGTGTTATAGCAAAACTCACCTCAGTCTACCCTTGAATGACATGCAAATCTCACTACTTCCACTAATTTCCAACTTGTTTTCTTCACTCACCTTCTCCCAGAGTTTGAACCAGACGAGAGGTTGCTGATGAGATTTGTTACCAGTAAATCATCACGTATAAGGAAATGTGTGTTTTTACTTCTGAGACAGGATGTCACATAGGAAGAAAAACATGAAGGAATATCCCAAATGCGCCAAATCTATCTTGAGAGACAGGGTGGGTGAGGTAATATCTTTTATTGGACCAACTTTTCTGGGTGAGAGAGACACGCTTTTGAGCTTACGCAGAGCTCTTCCTGGGACCGACACAGCTACAACACTCCAAACCTATCTATTCATTTTCAAAGACGGTATAGAAATGCACTCGTTTTTAAGATAAGAATTGCATCTTATGCACTCGTAGCATTATATTGGGGTTCTGTTATTCCACTAGCAACATAGGCACAGAGGACACTTGTCAGGAACACCACAGTGCACCTTTAATTTTAAGACATGATTAATTGAAAGCCATATACCTAGTAACGTTAATGCTACTTTGAGATGTCTGGGACAGTGTGTGGTCTATTTCATTTCTCATCATAAATTACTCCACTCATCCACTGTCATGAAGTATTTAGTTTTCTTGGACCTTAATCTTCTCTTTTATTTCAAAGGGAAATGTCTATTTTAGATACCTCCAAATATAATTATTAAGACTGCCTCTGTCTTGCAGCCTACTTAGCTACTGAATGATTTACTTTGCTAGATTTCCAAAACTTCACCATATTGCATCTTTATAATCCAATCATATTATTTTGATAATCAGATTTTGTTAATATGGATCACTTTTCCTCTTTCCCCAAGCTTCTTGGCACCTTTATTTCAATTCTTACATCAGCTCTTAGTTACTAGTCTCCATCTGTTACATCTCTCTCTAACCTCCTGGTTTTCTAAGCTAATTGTCACCTTTCTGGTCAGTCAATAACTTTTTTTGCTTTTAACACCTCTTTAAACAGGGGTCAAGAATTTTGAGAGTGAGCAACTATCTTTCCCTAGTCTAAAATAGATACCCTTGTAAAAGTCATTTGATTCTGATTTAAAAAAAGTAGTTACAGTATGATGGATTTTTATTATTTGTATTACCAGAGTGCCTAGGTGCCCTATCCAAGTCTGTCCTATCCTCTTGGGGTCACATGTTAGTTTCTTGATAGACAGATGATATACAGAGAGAGGTACTGTGTGACACAGCATGACATCCATGAAAAAAAGTTTCAGTTCAAATAACAGCTGGTTTTGAGTTGCAGATCTAATTGCTTGTAAAACAAAATGTGCAAACAATGAGCAATAACCACCCCCAAAAGTTGTTGTTTGTTTAAAGATCTGTCATTTGCAAAATCTTATTTTGGAATGCAAAGCCTGTAATTTTAATTATACATCCACTATCAGGGGACTATATAAGTGTATATTAAATTAATTAAATGGATTGCCCCAGTTACACAGTGGTTATTAGCAGGAAGAGCTCCCAGTTTTCATATTATGTACATCACTAACTTTAATTGCATTAGGCTCAGTTAGGAGAGTTATTTTAGGAGATATTTCATCCACACAACAATTTCTGTTGGCTCTCTGCCTGCTGCAGCTCCATTTCTGAGGGTTCCCTCACAAATGCTGACTTATTATTTCTGTCAGTCATGCTTTAGCAAATAGTACCTCATTAAAACTACCCTAAAGTGGTTTCAGTTTTGAAAACTCTATATTAATGTCTCCATGAGGCAACTGGTGCTGGAGGGTTGGTTCTTGCATTCGGGTTAAAAGATAAAGAGTGTTATGGAGTATGAATTTGCAAAGACCAGTCTTTAAGCCAAGATCAGTAAAAATGATGGACTATAACATGCTTAGGTTTTGTAAGGTTTTATAACTACCTATGATACTAAAAGTACAAAGCAAATTAGTTTTTAAATTATGGTTCAGAAGCTTCCCTACACAAGTATAAAATCAATTAGCTATCAGCTATTGGTTAATAGTGACTCAGTGACCTGCCTTGCTCCTGCTGGGAGTTCTGAGCAGAGGTTTGTAATAGGGAAGACACAGTATTCTTCTCAGTTAATAATGCATTAGGGGCTGAAGTCACTTTATCAAAGCCTCCTGGAAAGAGAAGATAATCTCCCTGAAATGCACAGGTATTGGAACTGTCATAATAATAGGGATTAAATCCAAACTTATTCTTAGTGAGATCCCACACTGTTATCCATGAATCTCAGACAGTGTTAGTATGAGATGCCTTTGGCATGGCAGGGAAGACTCCAGAGAGATAACTGGGCCAAGATCATCTCTGGTGGAACTTTAGGGATAAAATTGGTCCATAGTGTACAAATGCCAAAATTCTGGAAAATGGAATTCAAATTATAGTACAATAGGGGATGTCTGTAAAGATAAGACTATTTCCCTTAGGGACAGAGATGACAGATGAGTTAGAATTTCCATGTGCTTAGAGGTTTGAGGGGAGAACATGAATAGCACAATGGAGGAGGCCGATAATGACTGAATGGAGGTTTGTAACTTAACTTTCTACAAAGGACCTGAGAATGTCCTAGAAATCTACAGGGGGTTAAAATACATGGAGGAAAAGTAGTGTCACTGTCTTCAGCCCAAGTTCCTGTTACAAAATAACAGTGTTTGCCTGAAACACCGCACCTTGCTAGCAGGTGTTGATCCTGCTAGGGAGTCAAATACGTTCTTCAGACTCATTGGGGGTTACATTCATATTTGTGGTAACTATGTTGGCTTCACTGGAAACACCAAGATGAATTTAGCCCTGAGGCAAGTGGATGCACCCCAGTTTGGGGAGGAGTTGTGAGCTGAATTTTATGTTGTATTATTGCTCACTTCTACCTAACTAGGTATATATATATATATGGCCTCATTTCCATAGTATCTAAGCACCTCTCAACCCCACTGAGTAGTAGGAAAGTATTATGTTAACTATTTTACAGATGGAGAACTTAGATACAGAGAAATGAAGTGATTTGCCCAAAGACACTTAGGAAGTATGGGACAGTGCCAGGCATTTGATCTCACATCTCCCAAGTCCTAGTTCTGTGTCTTTGCGGAAAAAAATAAAATAAAAAAAATAAAAAAGGAAAGAAAAACAACAACCACCCTTCCTTTTCTGTGCTAATAAAAACCATGCCCAGGAAGTGGGTGAGTTTGGTCTCTCTGCAGTCTGTGCACTGTGTTTAAGAACAGGTTAGGAAAAGGACCTCCTCCCAGTCCCATACAGCAGCTGTTGTCAGACAGTGCATCAGTGTTAGGTTTTGGGGATTTTTTAATCGGAAGCTTTCCTTGAAAGAAATGGTGCTACTATACCTCCTCTGCAACAAAACTGAAGTATGCTTCATTTTAATTTAATGTCCATGTTATATAAAAATTACCAGTACAAATAAGAGGATTGTTGTGTTTACTTCTATGCAACACCATTTCATAAAATAAACCAAACCATATTTCACAATAGAAATCAGGGTGTCAGATTAATTTAGTTGTTATATGCTGGGGCCAGTATATTTTGGGATGAACTTATTGCATACTTTTTATAATTAAATCTTTATTAATTTTTATAAGGAAGAAAAACAATACATAACAAAAACACAAAGGCAATTTCAGATGGATTATAAAAAATTACAAAATATGCAGAAAAAGGAATAACCTCATTAGTTAAAACCCAAAATATACACATGCACGCATTTATTTATACATATAATTAAGCGAGGCAGAGGGGATCAGAGAGCCCAATGTGTTTGTTGAGCCTGTTAGCAGGGTGCGGGGGATGTTGTGATCTGAAGCGGGGCATCTGGGGAGGCGGGTTGGGGTTGCTGAATAGGAATAGATGTTGAAGGAGCAAATGAGGGGGTCCGGATGCAAGCAAATAGGTGAGGAGGTGAGGTAAGGGTTTGGAGGAAACAGATGGGGTGTTGAGTTGCTGACCCGAGGGGGACGGACAGGAAACACGAATGTTAGCTTTTGTTCCTCCATTCACTGACAAACATTTGATGTTAATTTAGTACACATAATAAGCATTTTCAGAATACATACTATACCCTTGAACGTAAGTAATCTGTTCGGAATTTGATGCCTCAGAAAGTATTAGTAGAATCCATGTTACTGGATTCAAGAAAAATACCTGGTTTCTCAGGATAAAATTTGAATTAAATCCTTTATTAGGCTCCCTGACCACATATTGCCAAATTGGGGTCACTACGAATTTTTTCCCATCACCACATGTTAGCAGATAAAATGGAGTGTTTTCATATTTTTCTAGTAATCTGTAGATCATCTTTTAGGATCCAGTGGGTGTTTCTATGATGGCTTCCCTCTTGGCTGAGATACCAGGGATTGAACTCAGACCCTCCAGAGCTGAAAGCATGAGCTGCTAAAGCTTGAGCAAAACAGCTACCCCTATGTAGATGGGGACTGTCAAAACTTGTTTCCTCTATGCTCGGCAGAAGGGGGGACTTGTCAAACAGACTCACCAGTAGGTTACATAGCCACACTGTCAATGTCTTGTGATTGCGTTGGTGGGTCTTAGTCCTTCATATATTTCTTTCTTTCTCTCTTTCTCTCTCTCACTTTCTAGCAATGCTTTCCTCACTACTATTCCAATTCAATTCACAGGAGGTTAGAAAAGAGCTACTGAACAATGCTTCCTTAGATTTTAGGCACAGCCATTGCCAGAAATGACATAATGCAAACATGCAGGAATTTCTTTGTGAAGCTGGGAATGAGCGACGGGATGAATCACTTGATGATTACCTGTTCTTTTTCATTCCCTCTGGGGCACCTGGCACTGGCCATTGTCGGAAGACAGGATACTGGCCTAGATGGACCTTTGGTCTGACCCAGTAGGGCCATTCTTATGTTCTTATGTAAAAGAAATGCAGGAAAATAGGCTGGTTCAATGTAAATCATTATAAGTGTTTGCGAGATGCAGTTTCGGCAGTGTTGAATCACTTTTTTCAGATTCATTAAATTTGGCAGGCCATGGCTCTTTTAACCATTCATACTGATTCCTGATGACACTAACATCTGAACTGTTTATACTGTTAAACTAAGTGTACAGTAAAGCTGACCCTTGGCATTAATACATTATTACCATTCCAGTTGTACTATAAAACCACATCACTGACAGCTATGCTGGATCCAATCCTGCTTCCATTGGAGTCATATACTAATGTCCTTTGGCTTCAGTAGAAGGAGACTTGGTCCCACAATGTTCCTGTAGCTCAGCTGGCAGCATTCTTGCCTGTGGCCAGGAGTCATAAGCTGAATTCCTGTTCATATCCAATGCTGCCACTGTAGTTCAGCACAAAGGCAACTTCTGCACTGTAAGACGTTCTTTGCTTTGGAAAACCATTAACCCAATGTACTGTCATGCCTAGCTCTGGTAGCTTTCCAGGTGTAGTTAAGGATCCCACAGAACTTGCCCCAGTGGGTAGGGAATAACCCTGGCATTCTAGGTAGGATTCTCTCTCTTACACAGGTTATAATGTCTAAGGTTAATTTCTGAGCATGTAATTGCTTCTGTATTTGTCTACACATTCCACTCACTTACTCATTGCTCTGTAATGTGCCTTCCATGCTGGAGGTATCCCAAAGCACTATGTGGTAGTAATATATTTGGAACACAGCAACTCCAAAGTGCAGCACAGGAGCTGCACAACCAAATCCATAAATGGGTTTACAGAGAACTGTTTTCTCCATTTAATCCTTTCAAAGCCCTTTTCACTCATTTGAGTAGATAGATGCCTGCACTGCTTTGCTTTACTTAAGGGCAAGAATAAAATATGTAGTAAGGTCTAGTCTCATCTTGATGAATTGAGGTGAGATTAGATGCTTTGTATGTACAAAATATCCTGTCGCTTGTAGCAGTTTATTTTATTGCAAGTAATGTTTGCATACAACAAAGTATCTAATACATTTACTAAGCCTTTGTTTTATGTTTAATTTACTAGTGCTGCAGGCACAACATATTTTTGCCAAATCGGTGTTACGCAGAGAAAAACACTTATCCCATATCAGTCTAGGCTCATGGTTATACATGTACATTCAAAACCTAAGATACATCAAAGCTAATGGATCATCACAAAGGGACAAATAGAAAGTCATATTTCCCCACCCTCTGTTTCGAGAAATAATCTTTATTTGGCAAATGAATTAATCGATGTACATGTTCATTGTCTGATTGAATTTCAGAATGCTGCTGCCATCAGTTTTCATAATTTCTGCAAAAATGGCCTTTTCTTCATGTAGCCTGATACAAAAGGAGACAGATTGACTATTACACCCATATGCCTTCATTCCCTCCCTCTTACACACACACACTCTCTGTCTCTCTCAAATACAACACTGCTTTGGTTTGTGACTTCACTGGACGTGACTGCACAGTTAAAGAGGTTTTACAAATCTGTTTTCCTAAGACAATCTGATGTGTTTGGCTTCTCAGTGCACCACAACAGTGGCATTTTCAAGAGATTATTATTGGGGCCCAACCAGCCTAAATTGGGAAATGTCCTTTCTGTAAAAAAGCATGCTCGGTGGTAATCATATTCTCATCTGATCAGGAAGGGGTCATCATAATAGCAAGGCCCAGCAGTTAAAGAGCTTATTTTCTAAATCCCTTCATCCTTTCTAGAATGGAGAAGCATTGACAGCAAGTCACTTAACTCTGTCCAGCCGCAGCTGTGTGGGTTTTGCATAATTAATTATTTATAGCAAGGCAGACACAGTAATTAACTTCCAGCTGAATATGATATTCTGATCAGAAATGCTTTGCATTTCAGCTGTCCCTCAAGCAAGTAACTGTCAAAGCTGTGCTGTTTGACAGAGTGGGGCCTGCTCCAAAACAAAACAAAACAAAAACCCCACCCAGACATCTGTTTTGAAACAAAAAGAACCGAGTCTCAAAGCAGTGCTTATACACATTCCCTAGTTTCCATAGGTGAAGAACAATGGATTACTACTTCGCAAATTCTGGTTAACTGAATCTGTTTTCAAGACACCATACAGAGAGTGTGGGCCTGTCTCTCCTCTTACATACACTAGTGCAAACTGGGAGTTACTCCACTGAGATCAATGGACTTGCACTGATGTAAAGTAGGTGTGAGTGGGGAATCAACCATTGTGCATTTAAAATGAGGTTTATTGTTGCCATCATACCGTTTTTTATTTTCTTTGTTTTGATGAACTGAAATGTGATATAATAATTAATAATACTGAGCTCTGTACATACTCAAAGCTTTATTTGACCTCATTTATTTATAATTATTGCTGTTGCCTGAAAAAATCAGGTTACTAGCCCACAAAGACAAGAAAGAGTTTTTTATAATGCAGCCAAATTACGTCAACACATTTTCCCTACTATTCTTTAACCACACAAAAGCCAAGAAATGTCTAGCATGTGGCTGAATGTGGAGCCTTAAAGTTGCCACCTTGTTTGTATGCATTACAACTAGAGCTGGGTGGATATTGCCTTTTATTTTTATAATTTCTATTGCAGAGCCCCATAATCATGGCCCTATTGTATTCTGTGTTATATGATCACAAAGGAAGATGTGATCACCACCATGAAGAGCTTATGATATATCTGAGATAGACCTGCAAAAACACTTACCCAGATTGTACTAGTAAAACCCTGCATTACCATACTCAAATGGCAAACCATGGCTAGAAAAGCTTGGATACACAAGGGCTCAAAAATCACTCTAGCTTTAGTCCATCTTTGTTAACTATTAGAGACCAGACTGAGACCTATGGAGGGGGGGACGACGACTATCCCAACTTTAGGGCTCTTACATTTTCCTTTGAAGCATTTGGTGCTGGCCACTCTCAGAGACAGGAGAGTGGACTAGACTGATGTTGAGTCTGATCCAGTATGGCAATCTCTACATTCCTAAGGCCTGGTCCAAAGTCCATTGAAGTCAATGGAAAGAGTCTCATTGACTTCAATGAGCTATGATCAAGCCAAAAGGTCTTGTCTATATTAGAAACATTGGGTATGTCTACACTACGGGATTAATCCGAATTTAGATAATTCGAATTTGGGAAACAGGTTGTATAAATTCGATTGTGCGCGGCCACACTAAGCACATTAATTCGGTTTTTAACCACATTAATTCGGTGGTGTGCGGCCACACTACCCCATTAATTTTAACCACATTAATTCGGTGGTGGCGGCCACACTAACCCTAATTCGAATTAACAAAATCGATTTTGGCGCTACTCCGCTCGTCGAGGTGGAGTACAGAAATCGATTTAAAGCGCCCTTTAATTCGAACTAAATGGCTCTGTTGTGTGGACGGGTGAAGGGTTAATTCGAATTAACGCTGCTAAATCCGAATTAATCCCGTAGTGTAGACCAGGCCATTGATCTAGTTATAGTGGTGCAATCTTTAAACTGATTTAGTTACACTGATGCAACATATCCAATATAGACAAGGTTTTGAAAGCAGGCCATTAGCTATTTCAGTGCTACCATTCTCTGTCTTCAGTCTTTTTTAGCTAACTCTGGTGACACTTCTTAAACTCCGAAGTCCCCTGATGAGAGGTAGTAGAGGGGAAGGTAGTTTGTGGCCAAGATTCAGCTCTGTCTTGTTAAAAGTAGTCAGTTTTCTATACTGTGATCATTAAACAATGACGTGATTCAGTCATCTAGAGGAACTATAATTTCAATTTTATCATCAAGAACAGGGCAGAGTTTGCCTCTTTATGTAATTTATACTCACAATGCTTCATACACTAGTAATTTATTATAATTAACTGTTTTCTTCTGAATAAGGTATACCTCTTCCTCATGTGCCATCAGCAGTGACCTAAGGGAATGTGGACTATAGAGGTAGAGTGTAAAGTCTTATGTCTATAGATGTGTGCAAATATGCAGGTATTACAGGCATTTCACTTAAACACTCACAGTTCTCTATTACTGCCTGTGATTCAAATATACATAGAAGGAACTTGTGAAATATAATGTATTAATTAAAACCTGCAGAAAAAGACCTAGGGGTTACAGTGGACGAGAAGCTGGATATGAGTCGACAGTGTGCCCTTGTTGCCAAGAAGGCTAACGGCATTTTGGGCTGTATAAGTAGGGGCATTGCCAGCAGATCGAGGGACGTGATCATTCCCCTCTATTCGACATTGGTGAGGCCTCATCTGGAGTACTGTGTCCAGTTTTGGGCCCCACACTACAAGAAGGATGTGGAAAAATTGGAAAAAGTCCAGCGGAGGGCAACAAAAATGATTAGGGGGCTGGAGCACATGACTTATGAGGAGAGGCTGAGGGAACTGGGATTGTTTAATCTGCAGAAGAGAAGAATGAGGGGGGATTTGATAGCTGCTTTCAACTACCTGAAAGGGGATTCCAAAGAGGATAGAGCTTGGCTGTTCTCAGTGGTGGCAGATGACAGAACAAGGAGTAATGGTCTCAAGTTGCAGTGGGGGAGATTTAGGTTGGATATTAGGAAAAACTTTTTCACTAGGAGGGTGGTGAAGCACTGGAATGGGTTATCTGGTGGAATCTCCTTCCTTAGAGGTTTTTAAGGTCAGGCTCGACAAAGCACTGGCTGGGATAATTTAGTTGGGGATTGGTCCTGCTTTGAGCAGGGGGTTGGACTAGATGACCTCTTGAGGTCCCTTCCAACCCTCATATTCTGTGATTCTATGATTCTATGATTCACAGTGTCTGTGGAAATGCATTAGTTTAGTTTAGGCTGTGATACCCCCACTAGCTTTTTATATGAAGTACGACAACATAATGTGACACCATCAAAGCTAAGTCCTGCAGTCCTTCTCCACATGACTCTTACTGACTTCAATGGGGAGTTCCAGTTGCAGAATAATCAATGATATAAAGAAAGGCAATCTGAGAGGTGGTTGCATTTTTCACTAAGTGCCTTTCCTGACTAATAGAAGGTGCAGCAGGCAGGGCTAATGTTATGAACAATCACAGCAAGTACAAATGTGGGACTTTGCATCCCATGCAACCTCTACAACTCACTGACAAATCCTATATCCTTCTCTGGCAATGGGCACACAGTGAGAGGCAATAAGTACCCACCTGAGCCAGTTGCGCTTGAAAATAGCCTGGCAGTGGGACAGGAGCAGAAGGTGATTTATAGCCTGATTTCCTCCTTTCTGGAGGTTTAGGGCCTTCCCTGGCAGCATGTATTAAATTACAAATTCAACCCTCTTCCTACCAGCTATTTATTGCCTATCCACAGTAGTCTGTTCTCCTTTCAATGTGTGTATTCTCCTTATTGATTGTGCAAGGCGCAGAAGACACAATATAATATGAAGGAACCCCATGGGGACAGTAGGGTCCAAATAACCATGCAAGGCCTAACATTGCTGCTCTGGCAGGGTTCTGGTGGCTTCTGGAACACAGAAGACAATGAAGGTCACTAGAATAAAGAGATACTACTTAATTCCTGCCCACTACTGCCCTGTCAATGAAGGAATAGAGCCAAAAGCATGGACACTGAGCTCCAACAACTAGTTCATTATTTTACCCACTAGAAAACATCAGGCAGGTCTATTGGACTGAACCTCTCCCTAGATGGATTGTTCACACATGTGCAGTGTTTAATAGCAAACCATTGTTATAAATCATTTAGCTCTCTATTTACATATATAAATACATTTTAAAGTATTTTATGTAATGCTGTTATTCCCGAATAGAGCATTGATTTCAGCTTATAGCAGCGGTGCTTGTAATGAAGTACGTTGAGCATGGGATGCCTACATAGTGACCTAATGTCTTCACAGAGCTTCTCGGGACACCTTTTTCCTCCCATAACAGCATGTGCTTCCATGCTGTTCCTTCCAACTGCTGGCTCTAAGTGCCTCCTCCATGGGTTTCATTGAGCAGTGGGGTTGCCAGTGTCAGATAATGATGACTGAGTTGTTGTAGACTTCACAATCCATACCAGAAAACAGATTTAATTTCCTGTTTCTTTGTTTTTACCTCAGAATAGTGGTTTAATATCCTGGTTGAGAAAGTTGTGGTATTTCCAGAGAAAGTCAGGACGATTTCTAGCACATGAGTTCACTTGTTTGATTAAATAATATTTAGAGAGCCTCTGCTATCATCCATCAGTCCAACTGCTCTCTGCTGCTGGCCTCCTTTTCCAGCCATGCTAAGTCAGCACTTCCAGAAGCATATGTCCTCTGAATCACTCTGGAGACAATTGTACTGCATGCAGGCAGAGCTGACGATTCAGTGCAGTGCATGAGACTAACTAGGAGGTCAGATTCTCCTCTCACTTATAGGAGTGCCATTAACTACAATGGAGTCACTCTGGATTTACACCAGTGCAGGTAAGTGGAAGATTATGCACAGTATCCAACATGAAAATAGAATAAAATGGTCAGGTGTTTAAACAGTATGCATACAATGTAAAGAACTGAAAGGGAAACAGGTGAGGGAAATAATTCTGTGAAAAACAAGCAGTAGTCAGGCAGCAACGGGCCTGGAACTGCCTTATCTTTATAAACTACCTGTGTTGTATTTGGCAAGTAATATTGAGAGTATTGTATTTAGGGTTCTTCTTAGTAAAACACTTTTTCGCACCATTGAATGTGTATCCCTTAGCAGCAAACCCTTAAAGAGAGGAACGGCACCAGTTCCACTGTGTTCAGGACCTTCCTAAACTATACGAGTAGGAAGATATTTTCCCCAGAGTATAAAGATGAAAGAGGGGAAAACTTACAGTGAAAACTCAGCAGGGTTGTTGCATATGAGTATGCACTGTGTTCTCTCCATGTTGAAGCTAGACTAGTGCTAGTCTGTTCAATGTGTGGAAGTTAAATATTGTGCAGCTTTCATTAAGTTTCATGGGAAAAGCAGGCCCCAAAACCTACAGATAACATCAGTGCAAAGCCTCCTACCTCTTGTCAGCACTAGCAGCACATCTGGCTCAAAGTCCAATGGGGAATGAAGAAGCTGGGAGAGAGTAAAAAGTGAATCTGTCAGCATTGACTTACATGACAATTTTCCATGTACAACACATGGCCTGCTCTGATAACAACCCACTCTAAAGTGGCTGCTCCCCGATTCCATCCCTGCTGCCAGGCTATGCCCTCCTCCCCCCACACACAAAAAATGCATACATTGTTGGCAGAGCAGGGCTGATGGCCTTCACACAGGGCTGCTGTACCTACAAAGTGAGAAGAGAGCATTATGTCCCCAGTACTCCTCTATTTTCTTATGTAAGGGAGCATACAGGTCATAGCAGAATTAAACCTGATCACCACAGAGATTTTCCATCTTCAAGCAAATCAGATGTAATATCTTCCTTCCCCAGGCTTCAACCTCTAGACAAAGCAATTATCGGTGGAGCTGGTAGCACTGCCTGTTATGATTGCCTAACACTTCCCATTATAAGATATGTTTTCAGTTGCTTATAATTTTCCTAGATTTTAATCATTTAGGCTGAAATTTTCTATGCTGGGTATCGGCCTCAGGATGAAAGTGGTTTAGCCATTTCTCAGATGAGGCTAGGGAAAAATACACAGTTTTGCCTATAATCTTTTTTTTTTTACAAGCTTGTATTTGAGAAGTTCTAGGGCTCCTATACTTTGGAGCAAGGACTTGATATCTGACAAATGCTTTTTGCCATCCTTGCAAAATTCCACCCAGATTTGGCAAAGTGATAAGCCTTTGCAAAATCTTGGTTTGCACATGCTCAGGGACTTGCTAGAGCATCACAGCTAAATTCCATGAAGATTCCATCTGCACTGGGCATGCTCCCATGCACATGCCTCAGTGGAACTTTCCTAGCAATTGCAGCTCTGGGCTGCTGTGGGCTGTGCCAGGTCAGGGCACTGGAGTCCAGAGCAGGGAACCTGTCACTCCTGTGCTTCGATGAGCCCCCTGCTAAGACGAGGCAGTTTGGAGGAGAAAGCTGCTTGATTTGAAGGTAGAAGAGGGACAAGAGCTGAACCAGGGGGTTGAATAGAGTGGAACAAAAGTAACGTGGGGTTGGAAGTGTGACTGGAGGTCGGTGGTGATAGACACTGTGATTGGGAGCCAGGGTTGGGGGAGACTGAGACTGGGAGTTGAGTGAGGGAAGACTTTGTGTGGCTAGGCAAAGAGACTGGGGTGAGGAGTCAGAGAGGGAAACGGGGAGAGGGAGGACTGGGAGCCCCTGCGGGAGGAAGACAGAAATCAGATGAGGAGACAGGGAAGTATGCAAGGACTGGCCTGGCTCAAGACCCAATGTCTTATATGCAGAAGTGCTGAGCACTCTTAGCTGCAGCTGAGGACAATGGGAGCTGAGCTCTGAACACATGAAGTACTTTATAATGCTAAGCACTCTGAAAAATTAGGTCCTACTCATCTCACATTGGGCACCCAAAAAGAATGGATTCTTTTGACTCTAATCTCTATGCCTCAATTCCCCATCTGTAAAATGGGGATATTCTACCCCTCACCTTGCAGGACTGTTGTGGAAATAAATTATGTAGATGTAGACTAGAGATCGGCAACCTTTGGCACGCGGCTCACCAGGGTAAGCACCCTGGCGGGCCGGGCCGGTTTGTTTACCTGCCGCATCTGCAGGTTCGGCCAATCGCGGCTCCCACTGGCCGCGGTTCGCCGCTCCAGGCCAATGGGGGCGGTGGGAAGTGGCAGCCAGCACATCCCTCAGCCTTCGCTGCTTCCCGCAGCCCCCATTGGCCTGGAGCGCGAACTGCAGCCAGTGGGAGCCGCGATCGACCAAACCTGCGGATGCGGCAAGTAAACAAACCGGCCTGGCCCACCAGGGTGCTTACCCTGGCGAGCCACGTGCCAAAGGTTGCCAATCCCTGATGTAGAGCAACATCTATAATTTTTCATTCAGATGATTAAGCCAGATAATTGCATCAGGAGAAGCAGAGTGTATCACTGTGATGCCTCCTTTGTATTTGTGAATTGGGCATTGAGTTATTATATGTTCCATGGTCTGTTCTGGGTGACCACAGTTGCACACTGGAGAGTTTTTAATTTTCCACTTGTATAAATTAAGTGATGTTTGTCACGCACTCAGATATCATAGTGATGAGCATCATAGAAAAGCACTTGAGGAAAATAATTTCTGTCTTCAGATCAAAGTTTAAATAGTGTGTAGTAAAAAAGGCTTGGGGCCACACACTGAATAACAAGGAGAAAACAAAATATTGAAAAGATGCTCATTAGGTGAGCACCATGCATCCTACACACTAAATGAGGCAAGGGTGGGTCCTATGGAAAGCATAGTATGTGATCATGTAATTAAAGAATGTATCATAATGCAAGTGCACAAGGAGAACAAATCAAGATGGAACAGGCAACCTTCATTCTGGCGTTTCCTAACTTTCAGTGTGTGACTTTACAGCCTTAATAAAGTTCTTTTAATGTTTTCTTTGTCTGTATTACGCAACTGATAGTGCACATGAACTCTTTCCAAGTATAAATCTAAATGCTGCAAATATTTATTGCATTTTTAACCAACTTAATCCAAAATAATCTGGGCCTGATTCTCCATTGCCTAGAACCTTTGTACAGGCATTGACATCGGTGCAAAGTGAGTGTTGAACACTACAGGCCTGATTCTCATTCATATTAAGGCCCATTTGCACCACTGTGTCAGTGAAAAGGGGCCTTCTCTGAGCACAAAAAGGGAGTGTAAATAAGAATCATGCACCACCATTCTGATTTGGTATACCCACTTCACATTCTACAATGTTCTCAATAACTACACAAGGTGCAGGGCAATGGAGAATCAAGCCCTCTAATTTTAAAAACATAAGGTCTGACTCTGATATCTGTAAATCAGGAGTGACTCCTCTAAAATCAGTGAAAGTACACTAGTATAAAATTAGTATGAGACCAGAATATGGTCTATAGGTTTGACTTTTCATCCGAAACCACTCCAATTGGTTTTGTACTATTGAATCTGATTTTTTTTTCTTACATCAATTTGAAAACAATAACTAAAACTTGACAAAATACTGCTCTTATCTCTAAACATTCAGGGACATAGTGTATACCTCTCAGTGATAGATGAGCAATACATACAACCTTTAAGGGAGAAAAAAACATTACAGCACAGACCCAATCATGTACTCATGAGGATGTCCACGTGGGTGCTCTGTCTGTCTATCAACATTATAGGCACTCAGGGAAAATAAAGAACAATTCAATGTTGCCATCTCTGTGAAACAAATAAGCCCAAACAGCAGAGACAGACAAACAAAGAGCACTTGGCATGAGTGGGAGGAATAAGCAATGTTGACCCTTGTGTGCCTGGCTGACAGGCCAGAAATAGGCACCTCCCTCTGCTCATGATCCTGTGCTGCAGACCTTCTCCTGGAGTTAGGCACCTAAGCCAGGTCAGCAGCTTAGGTAGTACATGCCTGAGCAGCTGAAACTGTTTCTCTCTGTCCTCTGCTCACGCTTGATACTTCTCTTATCTCCCCCTATGTTTCCCATGCCCCCGGCTGTCTTTTGAGTGCTGTGCTCCCCCCGAACCTATCAGTGGCCTGCATCCAGCCCTCCTGCTGCAGGATTTGGTAGGTATCAGGTTTTAGGCATGCTTTGAGCATGTCTACAGGAGTGGACCCTACTAACAAGATAGGCATTCCCCACCTAGTTTGAAAATTGACCTTTCAGGATTTCAACTTGATCTACAGCTCCAAGAAGCTCATTAGCCTAAATGCCTTTAATAGCTGGCCCTTAGGAGTCTAAATCACTTAGGCACTTTACAAATGTTACCCCCTGTATACTCCTCTGCTTACATTTGCACTTTCTTTGATGCTGTCTTTTACACATGGAATAACCTCCTCCAGGGTATCCACAGCTCACTGTCTTCTTCAAATCCCTTCTTAAGACTCCGTCCTCCCATAGCCAAAACAAGACCCACACCCCCTGCACCAAACCAAGCTACTTGGGTTTGAGATGGAGGGGAGAATTTAGTAAGGGGTTTTCAAAAGCTCTCAGCACTGGCCTAACTTTCTTTATATTGTCTCATGATGTGAAGAGAGTTATAACCATTAACTTCAATGGGAGCGGAGTTAAGCCAACACAGTGTTTTGAAAATCACAGTCTTAGCAAACAGAGAGAAATACAGAAATTCAGCTAATTTTAAATGGAAAATAAAACAAATATTTGTGCAGTAACTCCTCCCTTAACGTTGTAGTTATGTTCCTGAAAAATGCGACTTTAAGCTAAACAACGTTAAGTGAATCCAATTTCCCCATAAGAATTAATGTAAATGGGGGGGTTAGGTTCCAGGGAAATCTTTTTTTACCAGACAAAAGGCATTATATACATTTTAAACGATTTTAAACAAGCAATTTAATGCAGGTATTGAACAGTCTGGCAGCCCCCCTATCAGCTCCCCTATGCCCTCCTCAGTGCCTCCCGCCCCCCATGGCGGACCCCTTCTCCCCCTGCCTCCTGCCCGCGGCAATCAGCTAGTTTGCGGCATTCAGGAGGCTGGGGGGGAGGGGGGAGGATGCGCGCACTGGGTCCTCATTCCTCCTCCCAGCCACCTGAACGCCACAAGACAGCTGATTGCCACGGGCAGGAGGCAGGGGGAGAAGGGGGAAGGTGCTGATCTGCGGGGTCTGCCAGCAGGCGGGAGGCACTGGGGGGGGGGAGAGGGGGGGCTTAGGGGAGCTGATGTGGGGCTGGCAGCTGTGGACAAAGCAGGCAGCCAAATGATGTTATAGGAGACCATTGCACAACTTTAAACGAGCATGTTCTGTAATGGAGCAGGGACGTAACATTGAAACAACGTTAAGCAAGAGGACGTTAAGTGGGGAGTTGCTGTACCATAAAAAACAAAAGAAATAGTATTTTTCAATTCACCTCATACAAGTATTGTAATACAATCTCTTTATAATGAAAGTTGAACTTACAAATGTAGAAATATGTACAAAAAAACGGCATTCAAAAATAAAACAATGTAAAACTTCAGAGCCTACAAGGCTACTCAGTCCTACTTCTTGTTCAGTCAGTCACTCGGACAAATAAGTTTGTCTACATTTGCAGGAGATAATGCTGTCCGCTTCTTGTTTACAATGTCACCTGAGAGTGAGAACAGGTGTTCACATGGCACTGTTGTAACCAATGGTGCAAGATATTTATGTGCCAGATGCATTAAAGATTCATATGCCCCTTCATGCTTCAACCACCATTCCAAAGGACATATGTCCATGCTAATGAGGGGTTCTGCTCAATAACGATCCAAAGCAGTGCAGACTGACACACGTTCACTTTCATCATCTGAGTCAGATGTCACCAGCAGAAGGTTGATTTTCTTTTTTGGTGGTTCGGGTTTTGAAGTTTCCGCATTGAAGTGTTGCTCTTTTAAGACTTCTGAAAGCATGTTCCACACCTCATCCCTCTCAGATTTTGGAAGGCACGTCAGATTCTTGAACCTTGGGTCGAGTGCTGTAGCTGCCTTTAGAAAACTCTCATTGGTACCATCTTTGCGTTTTATCAGATCTGCAGTAAAAGTGTTTTTAAAATGAACAACATCATCCAAAACTGCTATTACATGAAATATATGCCAGAATGCGGGTAAAACAGAGCATGAGACATACTATTCTCCCCCAAGGAGTTCAGTCACAAATTTAACTAACATATTTTTTTAACGAGTGTCATCAGCATGGAAGCATGTCCTCTGGAATGGTGGCCAAAGCATGAAGTGGCATATGAATGTTTAGCATATCTGGCATGTAAATAACTTGCAATGCCGGCTACAAAAGTGCCATGCAAATGCCTGTTCTAACTTTCAGGTGACATTGTAAATAAGAAGCCGGCAGCATTATCTCTTGTAAATGTAAACAAACTTATTTGTCTTAGTGATTGGCTGAACAAGAAGTAGGACTGATTGGACTTATAGGCTCTAAAATTTTACATTGTTTTGTTTTTGAGTGCAGTTACATAACAAAAAAATCTACTATTTCTTTTGTTTATCATTATTACAGTGCAAATGTTTGTAATAAAAATAATAACAAAAAATGAGCACTGTACACTTCGTATTCTGTGTTGTAATTTTCAATATATTTGAAAATGTAGAAAAACATCTAAAATATTTAATAAATTTCAATTGGTATTCTATTGTTTAACAGTGTGATTAAAACTGTGATTAATTTTTGTGAGTTAATCGCGTGAATTAACTGCAATTAATCAACATCCCTAAATAAAGCATATACTATATGCCATTTGCCCATCCTCTCTCTACCTGTCTGTCTTGGCTGTAATTTTGAGCTCCTCAGGGCTGGGACCATTCATTCTTGTCTGTCTGGAAATGCCTAGCAGTGAGCAGGTGCTACCATCAATGAATACTACCTATTATTATTTATTTTATTACTACATAAAATATATTTAATTGAAAAAATAAGGTGGTAATGTTCTCAGAATTAAAATTGCTATTATAAAAGGTGTGCATGTCATAGTTGCGTCTTTTTAGTGAGAAAAAATAATAGTTCCATCTTCATCTTTTCTGATGTTTTAAAAAAAACTTTTGATTTTTTTGCAGCATGGCAAGAAAGGTTCAATTGCACCATAAACTAGCCAGCTAAGTCTTGTATTTAGAAATCACAGGCTTGCATTCAGAAGTCAGTTTAGCCTTGTATTCAGGAAGCAAAAATCACATAAATGATAAACAGTAATGCGTGATCTAAGGTCAAAGGGCTTGTCATTTCGTTCTTAGTCCCAATTTACATTTTTCTGTTTTTAAAAAGGAACAGCAATACATTATTTATTGTAATTTATTAAATGAGTCAATACGACTCAACTGCCCCAGTGGTATATTTTAAAGAAGATTTAATTAGGTATAAATCAGGGATTTAATGGAAGCATCTTTCCATTCTAACATATTTTAACGAACTGCTCTCCATGCTACGATTTAAGATCCTGACTGTGGATCTATTATTGCTGTATCAGAGCTGCACAGGCTTGTTCACTTGTGCATACTGGTGGGTTTTATCCTCTGTTGGTGAACAAGATTGTTTTAAGCGACAAAGAGTCATAGAATCATAGAATATCAGGGTTGAAAGGGACCGCAGGAGGTCATCTAGTCCAACCCCCAAGTCCTGTGGCACCTAGATTGTTTTAGTACCTTAACATGGATAAACTGTCTCTTTGGTAAGAGACAAAGCATGTATATACTTTTAATTATGGATAAATCCTGCTGCTGCCCAAAAATAATCTTCATAAGAAATCAAGTAATAATCCTAGAAAATTGCTATATTGCACAAATATGATTTTAAAAAAATAAAGACAGATGGTTATGAACAAGTGGCAAACTAGTATTTTCATTGACTACAAACCTACTTGATTTTGAGACAATACCTTGTAATTAATTAATTGCCAAAAAAAAAAAGATGTCAAAATTCTGGCGCTCTGCCACACTGTAGCATCTTGCTGGTTGGATATGCAGATAAGGACAAGGGAAAAACTGATATGGAAATAGTAGACAATCAAAATGGTCACACTTCTGTGATTTCAAGCAATGGGGCCAGGTGCAAAATTAAAGCCAACTCAATCTCAAACTACAACATCTCAACAGATTGAGAAATTCATTAACCTTCAAACCAAAAAAATAAGTGTTCTTGCTGGCAAAATGCATGTTTTCTTATTTATCTAGTGTAGATGGCCAAAATAAAACACCAAAATGGTGTGGTGTAGTGAATTAGTGCTAGATTCTGAAGTGCATGATAATTGAGAACATGCAGCACCTTGCAAGACAAGGTATTTAGGCATTGTATTAGGAATCAGGAGACCTGCTCCTATACCCATCTCTTCCACTGACTTGCTGTGTGACCTTGGGCAATGCTCATAATTTCTGTATGCCTCAGTTTCCTCCCTGTAAAATGGACATAACATTTACTTTCCTGCCAGGAATGTTGTGATGCTTAATTCCTGGTTTCAGATTTTCAAAGTGCTTTCTCTGTCTATTTGTTTGTAAGGTGCCTAGTTAAATTTGGGTGTTATATAGATAAAATAATGTCTTCCCTATTCATCAAAGCTTATAAGCCTGTAGTTAGGTCCCACTGGAATTAATGAGACAAGCATATGCCACAAACTATACTGAACTGGGACCTTTAAAAAGATTCTCATAGATCTGTGCCAAATTGCAAAATGGAAAAAGTAGAATATGATGGTCTTTTTAAAGGAAAATTAGCTCTGGCAATCTACTCTAGCCTAAGATTAACTAGATTGGTGCTATAGGAAGTTGTGAAGCATGTGTTCCTTTTTTGAGATTTTCCTATTAAATCGGAACCTGCAAAATATATCTGCTACAGTGATGGGTTCCACACAAGATGTCTAAAGTACCTGTAATTATAATCCATTTACTCAAAGTAGCTCTAAAGATCAGTCTAATGCTAACACCAAATTTTGATATAAACAGAATATCCATATAGAACTGCAGTATTGGAAGAAACCTGGCACAAAATAGGGATGAAGAGCACAATCTTATATTTGGAAGTGTTTGTTTGTTTTTAGTGGTTTACCAACAATGCTTCTACCTAAACAAATGGGTTCTTTGAAACTTATACTACTAAAGCTAAAAGCTGGACAAATGAAAAATTCTCGCTGGTATTTTATTTAAATAGGAAATAAATAGCATCAGTCGATATGTTTGAATGGATATTCAAACATGAAACTCTTCTTGTATGTTCAGTGAAATTTTAGAATATTTGTGAGGTCAGAGTAGTGGGTGTGGGCTTTTTACCTTTAGTAGAAAATGAGCCACAAGGTTACAATATTTTGGGGACAGTTTGGAGTCATGTTGACTCTTAGCACCTAATTTCTTATGTTAATGAACAAGTTTAGCCTAAAACAGTGAATTATTTGGGACATAAAGTGGAGCATCTTGTACCTCATGTTCATAGTGTTGTTCACTAGATGTATGTTTGTACATCCAAAAGCATCTAAACGGTTAACTTAATTCATCAACTCAAACTCAGCGTATCACTTAAAACAATAATCTTGTTATAATGGCCAGCTGATAATAAGGATTCTGAAATTTCACATGCATGCATGACTTATGGGGGGAAGGAAAGAAAATACAGAAGAAAGAAAAATAGATGGGAGTTTATTATAGTCATTTCCAAATGCGGATATGAAGTACCTATTATTTCAGTACTTTCTTGTGACCACTAACCTTTTCCAAAATACCCATCCCCTTTTTATTATTTAAAGTAATATTTCATTTCCAGTGTGACATTCCTCTCAAAAGCATGAGAAGCCATGTGTTCACTCTAACCTCAGATTTCAAGATGGTTTGAGGTAACTCATTGACCCCCAACTTTCTAGCTAGTTCCTGTCTCATTCCCTCAGTGCATCAAACTGGTTATTATCTGGTCTTTGATGAAGTGAACAGACTTTCACTTGTCTTTTGGAATTATCTCAATTACTGTATCCTCACTGACTGTGGATAATGCCACACTGAGAGTTTTCCAGAGGACAGGGGGTTAAATTATCAGATTGCTGCTGCTGCTGTGATCCTAATGTAAATGAACATTTGGTGGTTTATTTTTTTTCTTAGCTTCTGGTTACTACATTATTAGCATAGTTTATGAATTTTGCAGCTCAGTTAATAAGCAGTTTTGAGGGGAAAGATTGATACTTTAGAAGAGGGATTATAGACCATTCTCCTTTATAACAATATCTGGAACATGTGTCTGTGCCATTCAGACTAACTGGCTTTGATTTGTAGGCCATATGTACCACTGACTCATCCTAATCTGTGTTCCTGTCTGCTACTTTGGTGTGATAATACTAGGCTATGAGATATTGGCTCATCAATTTACAAATTCAGACTATTTCCTTTTCTTGCCAGATCTCCACAAAAAGTTAATTCTGCCTTGGTATTGAAGTCTCTCCTATTACTTTGCATTGCTTCAAGTGTGTTGAAATTAGCTATATACCATTTCTTAAAATCAAACATATTCAAAACCCTGAAAGTCCTTCTTACAGATCAAAGTATTTTGTGATAGAAAGTACTCTGTTAGAATATTAGGGAAGGAATATATTTATATGGGCCAGATCCTCAGCTTTGTCAAAATCAATACATCCCTACAAAACATTTCAACTTTGACTAAGTGGTATATTTTGATGACATGAAATGTCATCAAAAGTATTCCGACCAAATCTTACTAACATGCTTTCGATATAATAAACAAGTGATGTCCTGTTTTTCTTGATCAAGCTTGGATACTACATGCATGTTGTCAAGCCTCATGGGAGCTAATACTTCTGCTAAGTTGGCTAGTACATCTGTCAGACTTGGGACAAAGCTGGGTTTCCCTCCCTGAACCTGTCACCTTTCAGGCAGAACATTTTGTAAAAGACAAAATGCTCCATCTACCTTAAAATATAAAGCATCCTCAGGGCAGTGGTGCTGCTTTAATATAAGCATCCCTTGTGAAGCCTCTCAGTCCGTGTATTCTTTGGAAGGAAGAATACATGAATATAAATGAGTAGCACAGCAGTATTCAGAACATGGGACTATAAGAGTTAATGAGATGATGCCCTGCTGCTGGACCCTTGCATACTAAATACCCACATGGTTTTATCTAAGAGCAAGCCTGCTGAACCTGTGCAAAGCCACTAATCATGGAGGACCAGTGGCAACAGAATGGTGCCCCTTTCAGAATAGCCTGCTGCAGGCAGCAAGCCTTTCCCATACCAAAACCCTATCTGTGTAGATGGGGGAAGGAATAATAGCTCTGATTTACTAGGAAGTAAATCTTGTTCTTTTTTTTTTTTTCTAAAATATGCTCTAGTTCAAACAGGAATTATTTCAGGGAAGTTTTATTGCCTTTGTGATACAGGAGGTCAGACTAGATGATCACAGTGGTCCCTTCTGGCCTTAGAATCTCTGGAACTAAGTAATCATGAATAATGTTTTACTCTGAACTGGATGTGGTTGGGGGGGGGAGAAAAGAATACACATACATGCTGTTATTCAGTGTTGAAAGCAGGAATGTCATTGTCAGGCTACTCAGTGCTTTTGTCCTTGGAGCTCCAGTGTTAGAATATATGGAGATATACCCATCTCATAGAGCTGGAAGGTCATTGAGTCCAGCCCCCTGCCTTCACTAGCAGGACCAAGTACCGATTTTGCCCTAGATCCCTAAGTAGCTCCCTCAAGGATTGAACACACAACCCTGGGTTTACCAGGCAAATGCTCAAACCACTGAGCTATCCCTCCCTATCAGTACTAGCAGCTGATAATGCAGCCTACTAATTTAGCAGCCCTCAATGTTACTCCTAAAGAAAGACCACAGGCACAGTTTGGTGACTAAGGCACTCAGGCAGGTTTATTGCCCTCAAGGCACAGTTTTAGTGCCCTGGCTCTGTGGTTACAGGTGCACTAACACATACATGCCCAGTGGCAAGGAGTGGTTCAATCAGCAGGGGAGTATCTGCTGTCCCTTAGGCCACATAAAGCTTTATAGCGAGACTTTTATAGGCTGAGACAAACAAACAACTTACACACCACCTTACATGTTTTATGACATTTGTTTGTTACTTCCTCTTGTTCCTGATATCTAAGACAAAACATCCCTATCCATTGTTCTGTCAAACCATCTTATCTTGTACCAGATTGGGATGTATTTGTACTAGCTGGAATATATTTATATAGATATCTAATGCCTAGAACACTAGCAACAACTTTGCCAAGTTCACGTACTGGGCAGTGAACTTGGAAGCATCTGCTTTAATACATGGCCTGACTGGTTCGCAGCCTCTGGTTCAGGCCTCAGATCTTGCATCAGGTCCAGTGCTCCAGGCTGTCTCTCTCTCTACTACACATGCATTCATGAAAGTTAAAAAGGATTTGGTTATTGGGTACTCTATCAAATAGCATTGGGTTCAATTGCACCTTTAGGATCTGTTCTTTGAGTTTAATGGGCATTCAGCCTTCGCTAGGGCAATGCAGAGCTGCTCCACCCTGGGGGGAGGGCACCTTGAGCATAGTTACCCATCCTGCTCAGTGTGTCATCTTGCTCAGTAGGTTAGTACGGAGGGAGTGGTAACCGTGGGCATGACATCTCCTACATCCTTTGGGGTACAAAATGCTCTCTCGAGTGCACAAAGAGAACTGTCTCTGCCCTCCCAAGAGCTCAGGGACTGCAGTTGTTTGAGATGTGCATATGAGCAGCCCAATGGTCAAAGGGGGTGGCTCCTGGTGCACTCT
Organism: Terrapene triunguis; assembly: GCF_002925995.2. NCBI lineage: Eukaryota > Metazoa > Chordata > Testudines > Emydidae > Terrapene > Terrapene triunguis. Next base: position 53,854,628 of record NW_020664393.1, read on the forward strand.
CACACCTGTTTGTCTTCATAAGGTTCACACACCATCTGGCACATTATAAATAACTTTAATAACTTGTGGTGTCAGACGTGGGGTCTGCACCTGACACCGTGCTTGAGAGGCCCAGAACTAGAACAGGGATTGGTTGCTACCCAGACCCAGCAGGGTTTTGAAACACATGGGATCCAGCAGTTGGGTCCGTTCACAACAACTGGTGTCCGGAAGAGAGGACAGAGCCCGGTTGTGACATACAAAGTCTAAAATAAACAACTTGCATAAATAATATATCCAAGCTCTACATCACTGATTTCTCCTCCAACTGGAAGCCAACCTTCAAAGTGCAAAAATTGACTGCTTCTCAAGCATAGGGGCAAAATATATTTGTTTTCATTATACTGGACTGTTAACCAAAGTCCTGCCCTGGGAGACAGCCTGTCCCCCGGAAGATCATCTGCAAATCTGGGAGGTACATTATACTATCATACTAATGATGATAAACTGTTTAAATATAAAGAAACTTTTAGTTTAAAATGTGGAAAGAGATTTGAAAGAATCAGATGAAACTTAAACATAACTATTCCACTGAGATTAGAAATGAGAGTAAAAATCATTCTTTTCAACCTATTCTGCTGTAGCAGTATCCATCTCATGTGACTTAGTGTTTGAGATTCAACACTAAAAGCTCCTCACCAGCTTCTAAAATAGAAAAACAAGATAAAGAGAGTATTGAAAATGCAAGGAGAGAAGGAGGTCAATGAGAAGCAATTCTTCATGGCCCTAGTCTTACTATATTCCACATAAAACATGCAGTTAGGAGGCAAAATGGAGTTAAGGAAAAATAAAATGTGTTCTCTTTGTTGGACTATTAGGAATGAAATAAAATACTAAAATTGCCAAATAAGTGTAGGAAAAAACTCATTTTGCAAGCTATACATCCTTAAAAATGCTCCAGAGATTTTGGCAGTAGAAAGGTGTAACAGAATGTAATTTTGAAGTGAAGATAGGAAAGGTTTACTCTGCATCACTTGATATTTTCCCTTAGTTTAAGTTCAAGAACTAGATTTTTAAAAAAATTATTCTGCTACCATAAGCATAGGTGCTGACTCTGGGGCTGGAGCACTCACGGAAAAAAAATTGTGGGTGCTCAGCACCCACTAACCACAGTTGTTCACCTCCCTTGCTCATCATCTAATGGGGGGCAGCACCGCTGCCATCCAACAGCTGCTGGGGGGGGCAGCCACCAAACAACTGATAGGGGGCAGCACTGCCACCAAACAGCTGTTTGGTGGCTCGAGGAGAGGTTTTGGGGAGGGTGGAGTGCAATAGGCAGGCAGGGTCCTCAGGGAGGGGGTGGAGTGGGGATAGGAAGAGGCAGAGCAAGGTCAGGGACTTGGGGGAGGGGGTGGAGCGGGGGCAGCAAGAGGCAGAGCAAAAGCAGGGCCTTGGGGGAAGGGCAGAGTGGGGTCAGGGCCTTGGAGCAGAGCAGGGGTGGAGCAACCCCAGGGAAAAGGAAAAGTCAGCATCTGTGACCATAAGGTATTTCTTTGTAATCCTTTTTGGCCAGATGAAGCAAGGTCTTAAATTCACCTTGATGGCATTTCTCTGTCTGTCTTCCTATTGCATTCAGCAGTAAAAAGGAATAAAAAAAGCAAGAGAGAGGGGAAAAAGGGAAAAGAAACAAGGCATCAGCCAGTTGTTTGGAACTGGAGTTAGCAGACAAATAAAACATTGATTTGATTATATTTTTGTGAATAAAAACATTAAGTTCCACTTGCAATGAATCATGGGCCCATTTTGTTTGTTATTCATGTGCAATCAAACATCTGTGGAATAGCATCTCCAAAAGTGTTCATGAGTCTCAAAAGTTTCATGAATGATGATTTGTCCAAATATTCCTTCTGGAAGTGTGTTTGTGGATTGCTATTCAGTCACCCAGGCTAGGTCACAGAAATAAAACCATGTGACTTAGATGACCAATACAACAGCAGACTAGCAAGTAGACAGTGAACAATTCATAAACAACCCATGGTTTGAAAATTATTCACCCACACTATTCACCAAATACTTACAATAATCAACAGAGCTGAGGAACATCAGGAACAGGTCACAAATGATTGACAGGCCAAGAAAAGAGGGTGGATTTGTAGCTAATATTTGGCTAGATTTTGACTCGTTCTAATACAGCCATGTGAGGAGATAGGCCACCTGCCCTATATAACTGTATTAGGGCTGCTCACCGTGCAGTCTGGTTCCTGTGAGCAGTGTAGCTTCAGCATGGCTGCTGCTCCACACTACAAGCAAATGGTTGGGTTGGGGCAGGGAGTGGGCAGAACTTTTGCTCCATTCCCTCGGATACCCTGGCAGGGTACAAGAAGGAGCAGAGGAGAAATTGTGACTCTGAGTCATAATCTCTTCATAAAAACAACAAGGAGTCCGGTGGCACCTTAAAGACTAACAGATTTATTTGGGCATAAGCTTTCGTGGGCATAAGCATTCGTCTCGCTCTGTCAATCTGTTTCCTTACTTCCCCCAGGTGGGTATTGCATTCTTAAAACTACATCTGAAGAAGTGAGGTTTTTTACCCACGAAAGCTTATGCCCAAATAAATCTGTTAGTCTTTAAGGTGCCACCGGACTCCTTGTTTTTGTGGATACAGACTAACATGGCTACCTCCTGATACCTGATCCCTTCATAGGGCTTCTCTGGGGTGGGGTGGGCTTCCTGCCACCCCTTACTCAGTACTGAGCTTAAAGGTCCATTAAAGGCTCAATGTAGCCTATAATTTATTATGCGCAGTTTGTGTTTGGGGTGGTTAAAAGTGAAGCACTGGAGTACAGGGAAGTATAGAGGAGCATAGGAAAGACTCTAGCATCAGAAAGGGATGGAGAACCATATATTATCTAAAACAAGGGGTTCTCCAGCTTTCTCACTGCGTGAGCATCTTATTAGACAGATTGTCTTATGGCCCACGCACCCTCCTAGTCATGATAACATGGACCACCTCCCCTCCCATTCGCAATCATACTATTCCTGTGGCAACTATAGCAAGTAGTTACCTGGAAAAGTAGGATTAGGAAAGGATTTGATGTGCTGTTTGCTTCTTTTCATTCAATTTAGCAGCTAGAAGCAAGGCAGAGGAGACAGTCAGCACCATGTGGCCAGTCAGCTCTCACAGACCACAGTCAAGTGCTCTGTGGACCACCAGTGCTCCATAGGGGATGAACTGGGAACCACCCATCTAAAAAGTCTTTTCCTACACAAGCCCATCCTGTGGGGGAGGGGGAATTTGCCAAGGCAGAAGGAAAATGTTCCCAGTGTGTGCTGTACTCCCATAATGGCTGAAACAGCCCCTAGCATTCCTGAGGATCAGGAATGTGGGAATGTAAAAAAGTGGTGCAAAACTACCTTTGCCCCTGCTTATGTGGTGATCACTGTTCTTGTCCACCTGAATTGTAATGGTCACCTTCCATTAGAAGTGAATATTGGATGCATAATACACTTTGGGGTATTCATAATGAACAGAGCAAATGTCCAGCTTAAGCCTAATGAGGCTTTGGACATTATTCGCTGAGCACTGACAGTGCTGTTCAGAATGCCAAGGAAGACAGGATCACTGTTCCAAGATGCTTACAATTTAAGTATAATCATCTGTTCTCCCCAAAGAATGAAAGAGGGATCTTGATGGGGCTTCAGGTTGGCACTAAGCAAAGTGATATTTTAAACTTCTTTAAAACTGAAGTTTAGAAGCAGAGTGTTTGAACCTTCATTGCCTACCAAGACTGTACATAATATCCATAGAAAATCTGGGACTTCAGTGGGAGTTTTGTAAGTAAATTGACGGCAGTGGAAATTTTACCTGAGCATGATCTGTAGGATTTAGTCTCGAGTATGTGGTCATGACGAGAGCTGTAGAAAAAAACAGATTTTTCAGTTCAGCAGCTGAACCAAAACATTTGGAGGGGGGTGGGATTTTATTTTGGGTCAAACAAAACATTGTGCTCAACCCAACATGAAATTCTTCTTTTCATTTTTTTAGGCTTTTTTAACCTTTCTTTTACATTTTTTCAACAAAATTGCAGTAAGATCATTTCAAATGGAAAAGCCAAAGCACTTCCTTTCAAAAATGTGTAAATGAAACATTTTGAGATTTTTGGGGGATGGGAGGTGTTTGGTTGGTTTGTTGCCTTCTGACCAAAACAATTTGGTATATTTGACACAAATGTGCAAAATGTTTCAGTCAACCCAAATCTTCATTTTTCAGCAAAAAAAAAAAAGTTTCCTCAGAAAAATTATTCCCAGCTCTAGACATGAGTACATTTAAAAAACAAAAACGCAACACATGATACAGAGTTCCACAGACAGTGTTTTCAAGGGAAAGTGAATGTGTATCTGTTTGTATTGGCAAAAGAATTATTGTTTGTACTATTGGAAATGGGGCGTATTGTGTAACAAATTGCGCTGTTCAAACCTGTTAGAACACGCATCTAGAAAACTTGACAGGAGCACTGAAATTATTTTGACATAAGGAAAAGAGCCAGAAATGTATCAAGCCAGTTCACAAACTTCTGCATGCAGGTGTATCCACTGCTGACAGGTGAGCGGAGGGAAAGAGAGCAACCCAATGAACCTTTAAAACACTTCATCCCTGTAAGGGCCTTTCCAGTGCTCCTCACTGCCAAGTAAGGTTCATTGTACAAGCTTCTTTGCCTACTGCCATCTCATAGGGCTTGTCTACACTTACAGTGGCTCCCTACACTGACAGGAGAGGAGAGCTCCACGTCCCTGAGAAGTGGTAGCTATGTTGATGGGAGAAACCCTCATCATAAAAATATCAGGGTTAGAAGGGACCTCAGGAGGTCATCTAGTCCAATCCTCTGCTCAAAGCAGGACAAATCCCCAAATGGCCCCCTTAAGGACTGAGCTCACAACCCTGGGTTTAGCAGGCCAATGCTCAAACCACTGAGCTATCCCTTCCTCCTCTCCTATTGACATAGCGCTGGCTACACCAGGAGTTAGGTCATATAACTGCGTTGCTCGAGGGGTGGATTTTCCAAAGCAATATGATTATACTAACATACGTTTGTAGTGTAGACAAGGGCTTAGTCATTTGATCACCTTTCACTTTTATGCTCCTTTAGTTGTGCTCTAAAAATTGCATCACTATCCCTAAAACTGTGGGTCCAAAATGCCTCATTGGATAAGGGAGGCACTATGGCTTTTGTGGATTGAAATATTAAATATTATAATATATAAAATAGCTCATTTTTATAAAGCTTCTTTCATCCTAAAGGATCCCACAACATTTTAAAGACTTTGGGCCAATTCCTCAGTCCTACTTGTGACACAGAGAGGACTTAAAACTTCCCTCAGTAGGCAGCATGAGGTATCTTCAGTTGGGAAAAAGCCAGCATGCCTCTACATCAATAGTCCCTGGTTCCAGGAGCTGGAGGAAATTGTGTCCAGACCATGCTCTACTCCAGCAATCCCCACCAGTATAATGGCCCCCTATTGGCACAACAACCCCAGAATTCCTGGGGATGAGGGAGTTGGGGATGTGAAAAAGTGGCAAAAAGCTACCTTTGCCCCTTCTTGTATGTTGAGTGCCTGAGAATCTGACCCTTTACAGCAGTGATACTCAGACTGAGGCTCGTAAGCCACAAGTGGCTCTTTAATGTGTCTCCTGTGACTCTTTGTAGCACATATTAAAACACTGTGTGATTTAATTATTAACCAATCTAAGTTATTAACCAACCATGATGCTCTTATTATGTTATTAAGCAACTGTAGCAGATTAGATAATAATACTTGGTCAGTCATTTTGCTGTGAGAATTATAGTAAATGAAAAAATGAATTCACACTACTGTGGCTCTTTTGGGTAATGTTGATCCCTGATTTGGCTCCTAAACCATTGAGATCCGAGTATCACTGCTTTACATATAAGCCTGCCAACCATTTAAAATGAAGATATCTCTGGGACGGAATGTGGTCATGTTTAACATAACAATAAACACTGCTCATAGACTTTAAGGTCAGAAGGAACCATCATGGCCATGTAGTCTGACCTCCTGCACATTGCAGGCCACAGAACCTCACCACTCCTGTAATAGACTCCTAGCCTCTGCCTGAGTTACTGAAGTCCTCAAATCATGGTTTAGAGACTTTAAGTTACAGAGAATCCACCATTTACAGTAGTTTAAACCTGAAAGGGCCTGTGTGACACCCTCGCAACCCAATATTCATCACTATCATGTAATTAGGATATGTTTTGTATAAAGTATGCCTTGTGAGATATCATTCTAAATGTCTTGATCTGCTAGACATTAATATTTCATTGGGTTTTATGTGTTATCCTCGTATGTGAAGTTATGAAGTTTGGCTATGTATGAGTCACTGAACCATGTTGTGAGGCTGAAAACACCCACAAGCAGCCTTTCAGGTACAACAGTAAAAATCCCAGACAATGTTAATGGCTTATTGAAGAAATGCACACAAGCACAAGGATTACCCCAGGAACTGTGTACAATAGAAACCTCTCAGAGATAGCACTACACAATGGGAACTGTTTGACTCAGGTCACAGCAAAAGAGCTTTCCAGCAAATGGGAAGAAGATATAAAAGGAGCAAAATGACATAATGATAGTACCTCACTGTCCCTACAACAACACACCTGGAAACACCTGAGGGGCAAGGACTGAACTGTGGAAAGTGATGGTCCTAGGCTAGAGGGATTTTGAGCCTGTATCTGAAAACCTGGGAAAGCCAAGGCAACTTGTGCTTTAAGAATCTGCCAGCCTGTTTATCACTCAGGATGAGAATTTGCTAATTCATATCCTACCTATCTAGTGTGTTAAGCACAGTTTGCGGTTTTATTTATTTACTAAGGTAATCGGCTTTGATCTGTTTGCTATCATTTATAATCAGTTAACATTTATCTTTTGTAGTTAATAAGCTTGTTTTCTTTTGTGTAAAACCGGTGTGTTTGGAAATTATAACTGGGGGCAGAAAGCTGTTGCATATCTCTTTCCACATTGAGGGAGGCGGCGAATTTTCTGAGCTTACGCTGTACCGTTTCCTGTGCAGTGCAAGACGGTATAATTTTGGGTTTACACTCCAGAGGGCGGTGCGGCACACAACTGGGAGGTGCCTTAGCTGAGCCTTCTCATGCAGAGCTGATCTCAGCAGCTGTGTGTGAAGCTGCAGTGGGGTGTGTCCCTATCTGTGTGTAGGCTGGTGAATGAGCAAGCTTGGAGAGCTGGGCAACTTGTCACAGCACCACACTGTGAAAGGGAGCCCAGGCTGGTGGGTCAGACAGGCTCAGTGGTGCCCCAGTTCCAAGTGGCACCCCGGAGGGAACCCATCACAGCCTGATCCTCCTGCCAGGCTGGTGGGCTTTGTAGTTCACGAATCACATATCAGGGAAACTGAATACCTCTGCCTTCCCACTGAGGCTTTAGCACAAATCGTTCTGGATCAGCAATGGCCATTACAACCATCTTATCACCTTCTTCGCCCTAGAGGGAGAAAATTAAACCACACAGAGGATAACATAACCAGTTGCAATAAGCAGCTTGAGTTATCAAGAAAGAAAAAAGATCATGTCACACCAACTTGACTGAAATATTAATAGATGAAGACAGTGTTGTAAAATTTTATACAGTTGGATTTTTAGTAAACCATTTGATACAGGTATCAGAGGGGTAGCCGTGTTAGTCTGGATCTGTAAAAAGCAACAAAGAGTCCTGTGGCACCTTAAAGACTAACAGATGTATTGAAGCATAAGCTTTCGTGGGTGAATACCCACTTCGTCAGACGCATTTGATACAGTAGCTTGTGAAATTTTACATTCAGCATTAATTCAGATTAGTTTAGATACGAATACTGTCACTGGACTGAAAACAGACTGTAGGGTAATAAACAAAGGACACTGATAAACAATAATAGTGTATTAAGTTGGGAGAAAGTGGCTAATGGGGTTGCTGCAGATGTTGGAGTTATGTCTTGTCTTATTTAACAGCTTCATGCATGTTATTGGAATTCTCCTATTTTGTCAGGGATATACATGTGGACCACAGGTGACAGGAAAATGGTCTAGCTAAAAGGGCACTGCACCTCAGGAGACATGGCTTCAGTTCCCAGCTCAGCCACTGACTTCCCGAGAGACATTGGGCCTGTCACTTAATATACCCTGTGTATCAATTCTCTGTCTGTAAAAATCGGGGAAGTAATTCCCAATCTCACAGGTCTGTTGTGAGCTTAGAATCCATTGATGATTGTGGGGCATTCCATCATTATAATGATGGGAGCCATCGGTACCTAGATAGATAGTGGTATTTTTTACAGGACTGGGAGCCAGGAACCCTTGAGTTCTAGTCCTGGCACTATCACTGAATGGCCTTGCCAATTTTTGAACATTTCTGGGGGTCTAATTCTCCACAGCCCTGAACCGGAGGTAGTCAGTCACCAGGACATATGCACCAAGGTGCATGTAAAGCACTACCATTTCACACTCACTTTACAGAAGTGTAAATGGCTCAAGGCACTGAAGAATTAAGCCTTGGGTCTCAATTTCCTCATCTGTAAAATGGAAGTATTAAACCTCACCTACCTACCTCAGAAAATGAGTGAGAACTAATATATTAATGACTGTAAATCACTATGAGCTCCTCAATAGGACGTACAATTATTTCAAATGGGAAAAGTGCATTTTTCCCATTCTTCTCATAATTCCCAAATGGCTGAACTCTTAAACTTTTCAAAAAATTCAGCCAGAGTTGAAACCTATGGAAAGTTATGAGTGACTGAAAAGCAGCAGGTTAAAAATAATGGTATTTTTATACAGGTGGAAAACTTTCCTTTCCCCACAAAAACCTGCTTTTGCTGAAAAATTACAATTTCTCTCCAGAAATGATAACTTTCTACCATAGGAAGAACAGGAGTACTTGTGGCACCTTAGAGACTAACAAATTTATTAGAGCATAAGCTTTCGTGGGCTACAACCCACTTCTTCGGATGCATATTGAGTGAAACATATCGAGGAGATATATATACACACATACAGAGAGCATGAACAGGTGGGAGTTGTCTTACCAACTCTGAGAGGCCAATTAAGTAAGAGAAAAAAAAAGTTCAGACAGGACAGCAGCTCACATGGAAAGAATAAATTGGCTGTTTGTCAGACATTATCCACTCCTATTGGATCAATGGGTCCCAGGTAAGCAGCTGTCAGCAGGCTGCCATCTGGAGAGGTGGTGTATAGCCACTCCTATGAACCCAGCAGACTGGGGTTTGAGACCTGTGTGTCATGACATTAAAGTTGGCAGCTGTTCTGTACTATACTATGAGAAATAAATTTCAGCCCAGCAAGTAGCTTTCTGTATCACAGAAACTCAATGATATGTGTTAGCACCTTGGTTACAATCTCAGCAGAGAGGCCAAGGACTGAGCATGGCAGATGAACTGCCCTCTTCACCCTGAAGGTGCTCCCTAGTGGAGCAGAGTAACAAAGCCATGTGCAGTACAATAACACTAACCATGTGATTTGTAACTAGATGGAGAATTTCAGTCATTGATGCTTCCGGTTTGATATTTTTATGAACACTAAATACACTTAGAAACTACAGAACTGGAGAAGTAAAAGCATGATTATTCCACCAGGATTTCAAAAAAATTCAGAGTTAAACTATCTCCTTTTATAGCGCCACCTTCTACTAATAGAAGTGAGAGCGGTGTAACTAAAATCTCAACACTACTCTGACAATAGGTCACAATCTGTGAACTGATTTAGGCAGCAATTATAGTTACATCAGTGGTGGCTGTGGCCTTCTGCAATGGCTCTTGTTCATACTAAAGTAATGATGTGTTAAGATTCTACATGATACTGGGGGTGTTTTTTACGTTCACTATTCCTCCTGTGTTACATGTGTAGGGAGGACGGTCGGGTTTTCAGGACTCATCCTTGCTATCTGTCTGTGACACATACAATTTGCTACCAGGTAAAACTCCTGTCTGATGGGATTATAAATTAGCTCCTTCCTTTGCAGGAAGATGGCTAGAAAGCAGTACTGGAAAATGCAATTGCATTTCTAGACTAGTGACTTGTATAGAGGTTTCAGACATGTTAAACATCCATTGTTTGGTAAATGTGCTAGTCCTAATCCCGCAGATGTTCCTAAGCCCCCAGCTGCTCTTTTGACTGACAGATCACATGACTCACATTCAGACAGGACAGCAGCTCACGTGGAAAGAATAAATTGACTGTCAGACATTATCCACTCCTACTGGATCAATGGTAGCAAATTTATAAATTCAAATCTGTACAAAGCTCTTTTTTAAAAAAGAAAATACTTTTAATCTAAATTAAAATTCTGTTTTTTAAAAAAATATCAATTCTGTATTCTGCTTGGAGCAAGGTATAGAGGAAACTCAAAAAGGCTGGCCTAAGACTTTCAAAAATACTTATTAATTATGCAGGCCTTCATTTTAGGGTGACACTTAGGGCCTGATTTTCAAAGTCTGAGCACCTGCAAGTCCATTGTTTCACCTCTGAAAATCAGACCCAATGTGTCTCTTAGGGACGACTGCTAAGAAAGGCATCTTTGGCAAATCTAGAGTCCTTAGATAATTTTGTTCCCTGGCAATCTAGTTTTAGGGCAGGATGTGGCACAGAGACTCCAGTAGTCTTGTTGGATGACAGTGTTCTCTGGCAATGGATGAAAATCAAGTGGCCATGCTTATTTTTCCTGCCCAACCATCTATCAGCAATCTCTTAATGTGGCTCAGTGCAGACCCTAAATGGGAGAGATGGAACTGTTCTTGAGTGACTCCTTTTGTTTAAGGGAGGAAGCACGCAGCAGCTTTAGGCAACTTTTCATCAGCCCCGAGGCTCCCTCCTGTGCAGTAAAGTCCTATTTGGTCATCCCTGCTCATTCAGCATGCATGCAAGGGTGACTACAGCAATATGGCTGAAGCTCAGTCTGGATAAGACTGAGCCCGGGTCTACACTATGGGGTTAGGTCGAATTTAGCCGCGTTAGGTCGATTTTAAAATGAATGCGTCTACACAACCAACCCTGTTCCGTCAACCTAAAGAGCTCTTAAAATCGACTTCTGTACTCCTCCCCAGCGAGGGGAATAGCACTAAAATCGACCTTGCTGGGTTGAATTTGGGGTAGTGCGGACGCAATTCGACGGTATTGGCCTCCGGGAGCTATCCCAGAGTGCTCCAATGTGACCGCTCTGGACAGCACTTTCAACTCCAATGCACTAGCTAGGTATACAGGAAAAGCCCCGGGAAATTTTGAATTTCATTTCCTGTTTGGTCAGCGTGGCGAGCTCAGCAGCACAAGTGACCATGCAGTCCCCCTAGAATTGCAAACGAGCTTCAGCATGGACCGAAAGGGAGACACTGGATCTGATTGCTGTATGGGGAGAAGAATCTGTGTAGGCCGAACTCTGATCAAAAAGAAGAAATGCTAATATATATGCCAAAATTGCACAGGGCATGGTGGACAGAGGCTACAACAGGGACACACAGCAGTGCTGCGTGAAAGTTAAGGAGCTCAGGCAAGCCTACCAAAAGACAAAGGAGGCAAATGGTCGATCCGGGCAGAGCCCCATACATGCCGGTTCTATGATCAGCTGCATTCTAGGGGGAGACCGTACCACTACCCTACCACTGTCCGTGGACACCTGCAAGGGGGGAGTCTAATGCAACAGGGAGGAGGATTTTGTGGATGAGGAAGAGGAGGAGGAGGAGAATGCGCAGCAGGCAAGTGGTGAATCCGTTCTTCCCAGCAGCCAGGACTTTTTCATCACCCTGGAGCCAATACCCTCCCAAGGTGGGATCCCCGACCCTGAAGCTGGAGAAGGCACCTCTGGTGAGTGCACATTTGTAACTACACTACAGGGTTTAAAAGCAATAGTGTTTAATGTTTGATTTGCCCTGAAGAATTGGGATGCATTCGCGGCCAGTACTGCTACTGGAAAAGTCTGTTAATGTGTCTGGGGCTGGAGTGGGAATCCTTCAGGGACATCTCCATGAAGCTCTCCTGGAGGTACTCTGAAAGCCTTTGCAGAAGGTTTCTGGGGAGGGCTGCCTTATTTCATCCTCCACGGTAGGACACTTTACCACACCAAGCCAGTAGCGAGTAGTCTGGAATCATTGCAGCACAAAGCATGGCAGCGAATGGTCCTGGGTTTTGGTCACATTCAAGCAACATTCAGTCTATATCTTTCTGTGTTAGCCTCAGGAGAGTGATATCATTCATGGTCACCTGGTTGAAATAAGGGAATTTTTTTAAGGGAACAGTAAAAGTACCCCGTTCATGCTGGGCTGTTTGCACTTGGCTAAAAGGGATCAACCCTGAGAATAGCCACGCGGAGGGGTGGGGGGAGGTGTGTGCTGCACATCCACCCAAAAACCACAGCCCCTCCTTTTAAATGTGAAACCCAACCGGTATTGCTTGCTATGGGAAAGGAGGGCACAGCAGTTTGAAACCATTCCCACATGTTATGAAGGTGTAAGAAACCAACCCTGCGTATCCATTGGCTTACCATAGCTGCCTGGAAACCGAATTCTGTTGCCCAGTCATGCGTGATGTGTCACCATGCCTGCAGGTGCCCAATATAAAAGGCAAAATGCAACCTTGTACCTAAAGCACATGTGCTGTCTGCTGCAAATTCCTTGCTTCACTGTGAAAGAGTCTCCCTTTTGTTCTCAGAAATGTATCATCTTAAATTTTACTCTCCCTTTTTATCCCTCCACAGGTGCAAATGTTTCTATGCTCCCCCTATCATCTCCATCCCTGAAGTTATCGCAGATTAGAAGGCAAAAAAAATGCACTCACAATGACATGCAGTCCTCCTGCACTGATAGGGCACAGCTTAATGCATGGAGGCATTCAATGGCAGAGGCCAGGAAAGCATTAAGTGAGCGCTATGAGCAGAGGCAGGATGCAATGCTGAGGCTAATGGGGGAGCAAACGGACATGCTCAGGCATCTGGTGGAGCTGCAGGAAAGCCAACAAGAGCACAGACCCCCCCGTGCATCCACTGTACTACCGCCTGCCCTCCTCACCAAGTTCCATAGCCTCCTCACCCAGATGCCCAAGAACGCGGGGGAGGCTCCAGGCACCCAGCCACTCCACTCCAGAGGATGGCCCGAACAACAGAAGGCTGTCATTCAAACAGTTTTGATTTGTAGTGTGGCTACAATAAGCAATGAGGCCTTGTCCTTCCCTCCTCCCCCACCCCACCCCACCCGGTCTACCTTGTCAGTTATCTCACTCTTTTTTAAATTAATAAAGAAAGAATGCATGGTTACAAAACAATAGTTACTTTATTTCCTTTGCCAGCTGTGATTGAACGTGGGGAGGGTGGTTGGCTTACAGGGAATTAAAATCAACGAAGGTGGGGGGTTGCATCCAGGAGAAACACACACAACTGTCACACCGTAGCCTGGCCAGTCATGAAACTGGTTTTCAAAGCCTATCTGATGTGCAGTGCGCCTACCTGTGCTCTTCTAATCGTCCTGGTGTCTGGTTGCTCAAAATCGGCCGCCAGGTGATTTGCCTCAACCTCCCACCCCACCATAAATGTCTCCCCCTTACTCTCTCAGATATTATGGAGCACACAGCAAGCAGCAATAACAATGGGAATGTTGGTTGCACTGAGATCTAACCTAGTCAGGAAACAGCGCTAGCAAGCTTTTAAACGTGCAAAGGCACATTCTACCACCATTCTGCACTTGCTCAGCCTATAGTTGAACTGCTCCTTACTACCGTCCAGGCTGCCTGTGTAAGGCTTCATGAGCCATGGCATTAAGGGGTAGTCTGGGTCCCCAAGGATAACTATTGGCATTTCAACATCCCCAAAGGTAATTTTCTGGTCTGGAAAGTAAGTCCCTTCTTGCAGCTGCTCAAACAGCCCGGAGTTTCTAAAGATGCAAGTGTCATGCACCTTTCCCAGCCATCCCACGTTGATGTCGGTGAAACGTCCCTTGTGACTCACCAGTGCTTGCAGCACCATTGAGAAGTACCCTTTGCGGTTTATGTACTGGTTGGCAAGGTGGTCCAGTGCCACAATGTGGATATGCGTTCCGTCTATCGCTCCACCACAGTTAGGGAACCCCATTGCAGCAAAGCCATCCACTATGACCTGCACATTTCCCAGAGTCACTACTCTTGATAGCAGAACGTCAGTGATTGCATTGGCTACTTGGATCACAGCAGTCCCCACAGTAGATTTGCCCACTCCAAATTGATTCCCGACTGACCGGTAGCAGTCAGGCGTTGCAAGCTATCGCCACTTGCTTCTCAACTGTCAGGGCAGCTCTCATCTTGGTATTCCTGCACTTCAGGGCAGGGGAAAGCAACTCACAAAGTTCAAGGAAAGTGGCCTTACGCATGCGAAAGTTTCGCAGCCACTGTGAATCATCCCATACCTGCAACACTATACGATCCCACCAGTCTGTGCTTGTTTGCCGGGCCCAGAATCGGCGTTCCACTATATCAACCAGCCCCACTGCCGCCATGATGTCCCAATTGCCACAGCCCGTGCTTTCAGGAATGTCTGTGTCCATGTCCTCCTCACAATCATCCTCGTGCTGGTGTCTCTTAGCCAGGTTCTGCACAAACTGCAGGATAATGTGTGAGGTTTTACAATGCTCACAACAGCAGCGGTGAGCTGAGCGGGCTCCATGCTTGCCATGCTATGGCATCTGCATGGGTAACCCAGGAAAAAAGGCGCAAAACAATTGTCTGCCGTTGCTTTCACGGAGGGAGGGGAGCCTGATGACATGTACCCAAAACCACCCGCGACAATGTTTTTGCCCCATCAGGCATTGGGAGCTTAACCCAGTATTCCAATGGGCAGCGGAGACTGTGAAAACTGTGGGATAGCTACCCACAGTGCACCGCTCCGTGAGTCAATGCTAGCCACGGTATTGAGGACACACTCCGCCGACTTAATGCGCTTAGTGGGGACGTACACAATCAACTGTATAAAATTGATTTCTAAAGATTGACTTCTATAAATTGACCTAATTTCGTAGTGTAGACATACTCTGAGTTTATGCTAGCAGGATGGGGGAAACAAATGGAGGAAAACACATCTTACTCCTTCAACTGATGGAAAATATCTGCCTCTTGTTAGTCAGGTGTGTAACCTGGGGGCTTGTTAGATCTTCACTTGCTCCGGAATGCCCCAATAACAAGGCTGCTTGTACCATCTATCTGTGCTTTGCAAGAAAGTTGCACACTTTTTCCTTCAGTTGTGGACTTCCCCACAGTGATCTGTGCCTCTGGTGCCTCCAGATCTGATTACTGCAGTCTACTCTACACAAAGCTACATTTGAAGGCCATTTGGAAACTGTAGAACTGCAAAATGTATACAGTAAGTTTGCTTGACTAATGGTGTTGCTTGAAGGTAGAGTGACCAGATCTCCCAATTTTATAGGGACAGTCCCGATATTTGGGGCTTTGTCTTATATAGGCTCCTATTACCCACCACCCCCATACCGATTTTTCACACTCGCTATCTGGTCACCCTACTTGAAGGGACAAAATGGCACCTACGCTCCATGATGTGCCCTGATTTCTAATATCAGGGGTCGGCAATCTTCAGCACACGGCCCATCAGGGTAATCCGCTGGTGGGCCACGAGACATTTTGTTTACACTGACCATCCACAGGCACGGCCCCCCGCAGCACCCAGTGGTTGCAGTTCGCCGTTCCCAGCCAATGGGAGCTGCGGGAAGCGGTGCGGGCCGCAGGGACATACTGGCCGCCACTTCCTGCAGCTCCCATTGGCTGGGAACAACGAACCGCAGCCACTGGGAGCTGTGGGGAGCCGTGCCTGCGGACGGTCAACATAAACAAAATGTCTCACGGCCCACCAGCGGATTACCCTGATGGACCATGTGCCGAAGGTTGCCGACCCCTGTCTAATATGTTTACATGCTTTATTCAAGATTTTGATTTTTACTCATAAAGATAGAGGCTGCCTCTCTGTTTATCCCATTCTGAACAGCTGCGGTCAGCACAGGATTTTGACCTAGCAGCCCCCTGCTTTACATGGAAGGGGTCTGGGAACAGCATATTTTCAATGAGGAGTATTTGACTTGGAAATTCAGTACTCTGATGGAACTCGCACCTGCTGTCTTTCTGGGCCAGTTGCAAGGATTGCCCATCTAGCCCAGGCTTTTGAAGGGTGGATGGAGTATAAGGGGTAATAGCGGGGGGTAGGGGTGGGGATATATTAGCCTGGATGAACAGAGGCTGTAGGGGTTTTTGATCTGGCTGGTGCAGTGTGTAATATCGGGTATATGTTTTTCCTGTAACTCTTTTTACATGTGCCAAGAGCTTGTTAAGCATGTTTTTATAAATATAAATAAATGCCTGATTCCTGCACATCCTACTGCTGCCACTGTCTGACTCTCACCCTCTGGCTGCTGGTGCCACTATGAGAATCTTAGGCCCAGACTGGAGCCTCGCATTTTCTGCTGATGGGCAAAGGCGTTTTCTTGTTAATAAACTCAACATAGCGCTGATTCTTGAAACACTTCAATTCCAGCTAAGCCCATCCACCTCCATTGCTAAACTGAATCTCTGCTTCCCAGCTGCTTAAGTTCCTGCCGTGGTTTGACTGTTGTATGGCTTTAAACAATCCCCTACCCTATTTTCCAATGCTGCTCTTAGGATGCAGTCCGGTGTACATGCGAGGTTAACCCCTCTGCATGAGAGGTACTGGGCTCTGGTCTAACCTCAGATCATAGCGGTTAGTTTCCTCAAGAGGAGCCAGACAATAGTTAAAAGAACAGGAGTACTTGTGGCACCTTAGAGACTAACAAATTTATTAGAGCATAAGCTTTCGTGGGCTACAACCCACTTCTTCGGATGCATATAGAGTGAAACATATATTGAGGAGATATATATACACACACATACAGAGAGCAAACACGGCTGCTACTCTGAAACCAGACAATAGTTAGTTGAATACAAATATTTACTGACCAGCAGATGGCCTCAATGTGTTTTCCTTGCCATGTCCACTTTTCCAGCAGAGTACGGCTATAACTGATACAATGTGTAGAACCTTAGCCCAGCATAGCTGTAAATTGGTCATGTGGTGATTTTTCCTTTTAGCTTCTGAATGACCTTTCAAATTCTAATCTGCCCCACTTTGAGACTCGTCAAATTACAGTATAATTTCTCTATTGCTGGGCTCCTGTCCCATGGCAAAGAGCTGGCTGCCGCTGCTGTTGCTTCCTGAGCTTTTTCCCACTGAAAGTTTCCAACCATGTCTACACTATGGGGACTATAGAAGCAGAGCTACGGCACTGTAGCTATGCCAGCAGAATAACCTGGCAATGTGTAGACAGCCTACATCAATGGAAGGTTTTCTTCCATTGTTGTTGGAATACTGCCTCCCTTAGCAACAGTAGCTAGGTTGATGGTAACATCCTTCCATTGACCTAGCTGTGTGTACACCAGGGTTAGGTCAACATAGCTACAGCGCTCAGGGGTATGGATTTTTCACAACCCTGAGTTCCATAGCTTCGTTGATCTAAATTTTAAGTGTAGATCAGGCCCCTGTTTTGTGTCTCAGGGCTTCCTGTTTCCAGGGAAGGAGTAGATTTTTCAAACGGATTGTTCTTTCTCCCAGTTCACTAAGCTGCAGTTTGTCCACCCACTTGGCCTTCTAAATTGACCTAGTACCCAAATGCTTCTACTAAAATGGTCACCGGTGAAATAGTTAGCACTGGTGATTATATATCATCATCATCATTATGCTTCAGAGTCAACAGTGTATTGAAATGAATGGGCACACTTCATATCTCCTTTAAGTGCTAATCCCCTTGAACAGATTCTTATTTAAAGACCCAGGGACGAGCGGCACAAAGCTACCATGGAAGTTTGAAGAATGCGTTTTACAGCTCAGACCTACAAGTTCTAGAATGCTCAGGGTATATAAGCTTAGTAGACTAATGTGAGAGAGTGGCTGATGGGCAGTTTACATTAAGATTGGCAGAATAAATATGCACAACCATTACATGTCGAAAGTGCAAGAAATTAGTCTGTTTTCCAATATGATTGAGACATACATTCCATATGAAATTCTTTCTCTTTCAAGGATGATCTGGTAGCAACTGCTGTCTGTTTCTTTATATGACTGCATCCTTTTGGAGTGATGATTTTATATTAAAATAAACTACTATGGGCCAGCCCCCCAGTGGATGTAAATCAGTATAGTGTCATTGTTTTCAGTGGAACTACACTAACTTACACTAGATCTAGCCAAAATACAAATTTAAATAACCTTTGAGAAAACATTCCTCCTTTTCTTCTCACTAGCAGCTTTTTTTACCAGCTTATGTCTTTATTTCTGGATCTACAGTTGTAAAGGACTAAGATTTATAAGTCATCCAAAAGTAGAATCAACCCATTTTTAGACCCACAAAATTATCACAGCAAAATGCCTCATGAAAATAAATAGAGAAATGTGGGCACTGTAGCAGTCAGAAGTTTGTCAAATGGCAGAAAAGGAAGATGAGTGGGAGGCTTGAAGGGGACTGTGTTATTCTTATTGCTTCGGTCCTCTTTCTGTAGAGCGATGGAAACATATTCAGTTTTTATTCAGTCTTAGAGGCTGATCCTGCAACAGTCAGAAACATGAGCAAAACTTAGTATGTGAACAGTCCCACTGACTTCACTGGAGCTACTCACACAGAGCCTGCAGAAATGAGTCCTAATAACTTGGTTCTGGATTAATTCAGCACAAATGTTATATTTTATTAATTTATGGGATTCCATTATCACAGCATTGAAGTGCCATTAATAACCGTGAAGTAAGGAGGTATTATCCTCTTTTAACAGATGATGAAACTCGTGTACTGAGAAATTCGGGGTCAGGTTTTTGATAGAACTTAACACCCAATGCACTGAGCTCCATTTAAAATATGGCTATACGTGCCACAATGGGAACTGCTAGGTGCTGGCACTTCTCAAAAACGGCCCCTTTTTTAGGTACTTAAGTGGGAGCTGAGCTCTTTAGACACGCTCTCTCCAACTGTGGGTGCTGAACACTTGAGAATCTGGCTCCATGTGACTTCCCCCAGGTTACACAAGAATTCAGTGTCACAGACAGGGAGAGAATTCAGCTCTCCTGAGCCCAAGTCCAGTGCCATAATCACAAAACCGACCAGTGGTGGAGCCAGGTTTTGCCACTGATCCTTTCATTGGAGATGGGATGGGAAGTGAGCCTGCCTGACACGTACCTGGCAGCATAGCTCCTGTCCCAGGGGGCTGGGCATGGCTTCCCACTCCAGGTGTTGCATTCTGATGCACAGAGTGGCAGGGCCATTCAGGTTTGGCCCGGGCACCCCTCTGTCATGACAGAGTGTCGGCTGGGCCAAATTTGAGTGTGTGGCACTGCAAGATAGTGCACAAGGTCACAACCCCACGTGACCCTCTGTGCCAGCCCCACTGGACAGGAGCAGCCGCTGCCAGGGAGTGCAGGGCAGGCTTGTTCTTTAGCCCTATGTGAAAATTCATGTCATACCCTTCCATTTGTCAATCGCATAGTATGCTAGAAAAAGGTGCCATATGTACACCTAAATGGCTGCTGGGGCGGGGGCAGTTGGCCCTGCCACCTTTCTATTAGCTTTGTTGCTGAGACCGCTCTTCCTCTCTATTAGTATATAAACTTGTTAGATATTAATTTGGGGACGGGCAGTTCTTTATCCCATTAGCACATTGACAGTGGCATTTCGAGTTGTCTTTCTCTAGAGCACTGAGTGCAGATCAGTTAACAAGATCAGGGCTGTGCAATCCACACCAGCCTTCCTGGTGTGCTTTGGTCATTTCCATTTTTATCGCTGTGTAAATACATTAAAGAGAAATACATTTTATTCAATTGCTGTCTTTATCTTTCCCTGCATGCTCAGCTTCTCAATCTCTCCACCACATACACGCTTTTGGATGTCATATCCTTTTCATTACATCCCATCTATAATATGTATTCCTGAGTTCTGTATATTTTGTTAGGGGGAGGTAGTCTTTTAATGCAACATTTTTAGGTGTGATGACTTGTTGCATGATATTATCATGAAATAAAAATCATTATACCGCTCCCTACCTCCAGTCTTTGATAGCATATAGATAATGTGTTGCATCCAAACAGGGATTGCTGAACTGTAGTTTTGAACACTGGATAGTCAAAGGGATTTATCTTCTTTTGAAAGATTCCCATATTAAAAAATGAAGACTTCCCAGAGATCTGCTCTGACAAAATCTGCCATATTTTTAATATCAGTTGGATGAGATATCTGTTGTAACTGGGTCTGGTGCCATGTAATTTGCAACATAATTTCACTGTCTGTTTATCTAGCCATCCATCCGTCCATCCATTCATATGTATATAAAGCAGTCAGAAGATCTGGTGACTGTTGATAGATCATAAATCAGCATCTGCTCTCAAAAACATGTGAATACAAATGTGATTAAATTCGACACTCTGCCCATTTTTCAATTATCAGATTTCAGAATACTGTTCCTTTCTGCCCAGCTTTCATAAATAGTAGCTTAGTACCCTGTGTACCTGGTGCCTAAAAACCCACTGTCACTTATCAAAAATAAACAAATAAAGTTGTAAAATTACTTTAGAAATTATTCCACAAACAGGTTATCAACTAACCAATAATTCTATAGAAAAATCTTTGAAAGAGTTCATGATATTTGGGAAATTTCATTCAGAATTCATTCATTCATTCAGAATAATGTCTCCCACACACGCCACAGAATGTAGCTAACGCCAGAATTCACATACATCACTGTCCTGGTATTGTGGAATTGCCTGTGGAATTTTTGCCTGAGGGTTAGGGATATGGGATATTTATACTCAACTTTGATCCCATTGAGAGTGTACAGATACTATAGTATATAGATTCTATCCATAATATTACATAAAAGAGTATTAACATTGCACAGTGAAGCACACAGTCAGGAAATGCTAATGTGAAGTTTATCTCTGCCGCTGTAACTCTGCCCCATTGTGTGTCATGATTTAAATACATATTAACTGTTTTCCCTGCAGAATCCTTTCCTCCCTTGGGATGCAAGTTGGATAGTGCATAATGAATGAGTCATTTGATCAAGATTTATTTTAATCCCAACTATTCAATCTGTGGCTCCTCCAGCTCATTCACTATTCACCATCTAACAATGGGGTGCTGTTAAGGTTGCACAGGCAACCTTGACTTTGCCTTTCCTGATTTTTGAATACTTGTCTCTTTGTGTAACCATAACATACTTGTCATGTATGTTTTCAATGGAATTTCCAAAGGTTTGTAAATGAAAAATATAAAACAAAGTGATTCCATCACATAGACTGTTTGCTAGACAACAGGAGCAAGAGCTCCTCATTAAGTACATGATTTTGAACACTGATTGACACCTGGGCTACATTTTCAAAGGGTGGAGCCTCCCTGTTTGTGGCCACTATTTGCACCTGGAAATATGAACTGGTAGAAACTATCAGAGTACTTGCAACTCTGATTTACTGATTTGTACCTGCAGTTAGGTTTCTGCCTGCATAGGTGCCTATAAGGTCTTCATTACTGTTGTACCTGAGTGCCTCATAATCATGTAATGGATTTTATCTCACAGCACCCCCCTATGAAGTAAGGAGGCATTTTCTCCATTTTACAGATGGGAAACTGACACACAGGAAGGTTGTGGCTCAGGTAGGAATTCAATCCACATTTCCTGAGACCCAATCAGTGGTGTCAAAACTGGGGGGGCCAGGGGGCCATGCCCCCCACTTTTTAATGTGGATGTAGTTTGGGGGGCCAGAGCTACACATTTGTGTAGAGCTAATAGAACTCTGAGAGGTCATATACTGAATTCCCACAACTTATATATGCACAATGGTAACAGAATATTGAAAGACTGTGAGTAAAAACAATTGTTGCATGAGAGAAACCAATGCACATGTGTAAACCAGATATTTTTTAAACTCTTAAAACCTGACCAAATCAGCAAAAATTTTCATTACATGACTGAAAAGCACACTTATGACTAGAAACTATGGCCTCAATTCAGCAGTAAACCTTTCTTCAGCAAAGTACATGCTTAACTCTAAACATATGCTTAAAACCAGTTGATTTGATGCTTAAATGCTTTACTGAATTGAAGCCTGTGTCCCTTCCAGAGTTTAAGTTTCTACCTAAATCTAAGGCAGTAGAGTTGTTAAACAATAAAGTAAAAATGTATTATGGTAAAAGTTAATTTTTAGTTCTCTTCCTACTTGAAAAAGGCTGAACCATTTTGCTCAAACTTTCCACAATCTTTTACTATCAAAGATCACACACTCAAAAAGTTATAAGCCACTGACATGACTCTGTAGAATGCAAGCTTAACTAAAGCTCTCCCCCAAGCACAGAGTTGTATGCATTCATTTGGCCGGCAATCTTGAGAATACCACTCTTCTAATGGTTAACTGCTTCTGAAAAGGATTTATTTTTTACATTGCACATCCCAAGACATTCAGGGAGTTAACAGCATGGCTCAGTTACTATCACCTAAAGAAAAGCCACGATTATCGAAACAGAAATGTCCGTTCTCAGCCAATCCCTAAACACAAAAGACCTATAAAAAGGTACAAGAAGGAGACATCGTCCTGCATTTAAATATTAAATTTAGAGTGAACGCATCTTTTAAAAATGTAAGGCCTTTTTCTCAAGAAGACAGCGCTTGTGGGTAAGGATTTGGCTTTGCTCTGGCATTTCGAGTGTGAGAATATTTACGTGCTAAGGAAAACAGACAAAGCCACAAATTAGTTGCCTGGTCACTCACAGACATTAAAATGTATACTTACATGCATTAACAACCTACACTTTTCTGCTCACTAAACATTGGCTCAAGAAGCCTGCATCCATATGTCACAGTTATTGGTTTACTTTTAAGCTCCAGATGATCTGTTAAATTGCAGAAGTGTGGGAGGACAGATGGTGGGCTAACACTTCTTGTTGTTCTATATCTTTTATTCTGTATAAATCTATGCTTTCATTTGTAATGGTTAACTCAGAAAACCACTACCAGCTCCCCACTACTATTGTAAAGTTCCATGTAACCATATTTCCTATGGATTGTAAATTGCTTATTAATAGAATATAGCAGTTGCTAGCCACAATAAGGAGGATCAGGCTTTGTATGTTTCCCTTTGCCCTGTTTCCAGGAGGGGAGATTCGCACACACACCTTTCTAAACAGCTGTAATTACTATTTGGTCTTGAAAATCTTATTCCAAAGGCAATCGGTGGGAGGAGGGGAAGGGTTAACAAAAGGGACCAGCTAAGATATTTTGAGGTTGAGAGGTTTTGTGGGTTTGTGCACAAGATGGGAGGATTGCCAATCTTTGCAAGAGCATCATTTATTTAGTGAAAAGTGAAATTTTGCAGGTGATAAGGCATTAAGGTAGTATTGTGAAGGAGACCCAAGTTCTAGCACTGGTTCTGACACAGATTTCATATTAACCCACTATTTTTTATGAACCACACCTTTCACATTTAGTGTGTGTGTGTGTTAGGCTCCCTTTAATGAACTGCCTGGTCACAAGCCCTGGGCATCAGAGGAAAAATACAGAGGAGAGATGACTGTACATATTGTGCCTCAAAAAAACACTTTTGTTTTAAACCCGAGCAGTTACTAACATCTACAAGGAACTGAATTAAGTTCTCCCTTTGCTTCATGATCCTTGTTTATTTCATATGAAGTGTGTTTGCTCACTACACAGGATTTCCCAAGTGCTCACCGCTGTATATTTTTACATTGTGCACTGTACTGTAATGTATAGGAAACATAGGACCATATAGTGTAACAGCAGAGCTCTAAATCTCAAGCCAGGTACGTAAATCTGGTATGATTCCTTACATACGGGGTTTGAAGATGGGTGAGAGAATGACCTATGAAAGGGTCTGTTCATCCCTTGATCGGTTTTATGCTTAAACTGCAGATGGACATTGTGAGATGACTAGGCTGATAGCTGAGAAGGGATCTCTGCTTAACTTAGTAGTTTGTACAACTAATACAGGGCTTCATTTTTAATACCTGTACAATATGAGAACACTCATAATGGCTACTAATGTGTCATGTGTACCACAAGATAAATGGGAAAGGAAAATGGACCCAACTAGAAGAAAGAACAAAAATGTATTTAGTTTTTATGGTGAATCTTGGTATTATATATTAAAGTCAACTACCAAAAGTAGCAAAGTATGGAAGCTCAGTGCAGTAATCTATAAGTTCATCCAGGGCAGGTCTGGCCCCTCCTCCAGCAGCGTAAGCAATACCTGACATTGCTCCATTCTCAGCTGGCACACAAATCAAACTCCACCCCCTCAGAATACCCAGCCATAACACCTGCAGCTTTCCCCCTGTGTCAGCCCACCAATCACCTGAATGAACGAGTTTGGTTCCCTCTCATCCCATACTGTGCCACAATGAGGCAGGCTGGCCCCTTTTCCTTTCTTCAGTACTTCTGCTAGCTGTGTGAGGAGGCTACAGCCACCAACTCCTGTGACTGCCACAGCCTTGTGGAAAGGTCCTTGCTGCCCACTGCTCTCACCTCCGTCTTCATTGAACTTACTGTTACTTAAGATGTTGCTTCCAGGGCCGGTGTAACTACTAGGCGAACTAGGCGGCCGCCTAGGGAGCCAAGATTTGGGGGCAGCAAAAGCGGTGTCTGGCGTCACAGGAGTCAGCTGAGCGGGGCAGGGCGGGGAGCGAGGCCTCCATAACAAACCCACCCCCACAGCGAGGGGCGCCGTGCAGGACGGTAAGCGGGAGCCTGCGGCGGAGCAAGGAGCAGACAGCCGGCCAGGCACGGCAACCAGCGCGGCCGAGGGACGGAGCCGTTGGGGGAGGCAGGACGCGATCCTGAGCTCAGGTGAGCTTCGCCTTCCAACGCACCACGCCTGGGGCCAGGGGCAGCCGCCTCCGGGGCGAGGGAAAGTAAAACTAAACCCGGCAGCATGACGGAGGAGAAAGGGCTGGCGCGGGTGCCACTTCCAAACACCGACACACACCCCCCCGGTGGCACTGTGCCAATGCGAGGAGCCGGCCCTGGTCCCCAGGGAGATCCTCACCTGCTCCCTGGGAGAGCCCGGCTCTGCCCTCCTTGCCCCTGGGTCCCCCCTGGAGGGCGAAGTACTCAGAGCCTGGGAACATTTAGAGACCCTGCGAGCTGGGGGCATTCTCAGCCTCCTCCTTGCTCATAGGTTCCCCCGGGCCAGAAGGGACCGTTGTAATCATCTCCTCTGACCCCCTTGTATTAATTCTAATGAACAATGCCACATTATGCAGTATTCATTTTTGAAAGTTTATAATAAGCGATGCTCCGGGGAGAGGGGAAAGGGAGAGGGGGTGCAAAATGTACGGCAGGTGGATGAGGGGGAAATTCTGCATTTGAGCCTTAGCGTTCCAGTCATAATTATTTTAATACGTCTTCCTGTTGTGCAAAAAAAGCTTACAAATTTAAATAATTGGGAAAGGAGAGAAGGCACGGATGACCAAAATGAAGGCCACAGAGTAGGCCTGGGGTCACGAGGATTCAATTAAAACGGGACTGATGTCTAATTAAAGAGATCTGTAAACCTCCGATTCCCTCTCTGCCTCCTCCTTTAATGAAAAAGCTGACAGATGCAATCGGAACTAAGTATTAGGCACTTGGTCTCACGGACCAGGATTATCAGTTCATTCATTTTATTTGGAGTCAGTCCAATACGAAGGATCACCTGCACTTTCTTGTTCTCTTGCTGGTTTCCTTGTACTGGCTGAGAGAGGATACAAAAGTTCTTTCCTTCCATCTCTCTCTCTTTCCTTCCTCACACAAAATTCGGGGCTCCGAATTAAAGCAGATACCTTGTGAGTGTCTGATGCCGGGTTTGAATACAGCGGTAAAAAGAAACTGTCATAATAAAGAACTTTATTTTCTAATGGCATTTCCATTACAAAC
The DNA here is from genome assembly GCF_002925995.2 of Terrapene triunguis. Classification (NCBI taxonomy): domain Eukaryota; kingdom Metazoa; phylum Chordata; order Testudines; family Emydidae; genus Terrapene; species Terrapene triunguis. The sequence goes on from NW_020664393.1 coordinate 53,880,625, forward strand.
CTATTCTCATGGTCATTAATTAAACAGAGCTGCTGGCTGGCCCCCATGCAATGTCATGCCAACAGTGGGCAGCTGACTACCAGAATTCCTGTGCCAGGGCTCAGACTGGCTATACTCATCATGACTACGAGCACCATGTAAAAAGCTGTACTGAATGAATGGTCTATAATACATAACACTGCAATTAAGCAACTCATAATAGTGTAACTTTCACTGGGTCTTATAGCATGATTTTTTAAAATCACAGCTAACAGGAAAACCAGCCACATCAGTAGTACTCTGATGCACATTATGCCACTACTGTACAATGAGCAAAGTGGGGAGGCATTGGTAGGCAATATGTGCCACAGGTCCTGCCCACAATTCTCACCACTGCCAGTGAAAAAATATAGGGGAGAAAAGATAGAAAAAGGGAGGGAAAGATGAGAAATAGTTAGAGCACACTATGATTTCCCCCCTCTCCTCTTCAGCTTCAGCAATATCAATAGAGCATGTATGTAGCCATACTTCAGGAAAGGATATAGTGAGAAAGATACCGCCCTAATAGAACAGTGGAAGGAATTCAGAGAAGTGCTACAAAAAATGAGTAAGGCATAAATCCTCACCATACTACCCAGCTCTTTGCATAGCACTGGAGACCTCTGCAGAAGAAAGAAAAGCTTCACTTCACCCGACCATGTCAGGGATTTCCCACCACTCTTCCCTTAGCTCAGCTCTGTCCCACCCCCAAACCCTCTCTACACTCCCACACACAGGAATCCCCCCCAGACCAGGCCCCCTGAAGGGCGGTGCATTCCCCCCCCCCCCCCCAAATCTCTTCGGCTGTTGCACAGCTGAATGGGTGCATTGCTGCTGTCAGAAAGTCTTCTTCCCATCCTTGCTAAAAAGGGGCTAGGACTAGTTCCTAAAGGGCTGCAGAGATAGATTGAGGAAAGATTAAATTTAAGATTAAAATAGTTAAATACATATCAGTTGGCTAAGCAATGAATGGAGAACACCGAGGAGGGCGAGTAATCTAGTATGGTAGAAGGGAGTCTGACTAGGAGTAACAGGATGATTTTTTTTTTCAAATTAGAAAAATATGGGTATGTACCACATGCGTGCCCTGAATGGGCTAATGTGGCCTGAAAGGCCAATTAACATATCAGGCTGCACCTGGAGGGGGAGCCAGGCTTAACTGATCCTGAAGCTAGTTAATATAAAGTAAGAAAGAAAGGCACTGTGCCACAAAAAAGAAAGGAAGGAAGGGAGTGCCTGCCTGCCTGCCTGCCTGCCGGGAGAGACTCTGCAGTTACTCTCTGGAGATGGAGATATAGTGAGGAGAAAAGCCCTGGGATCCTGACCAGACTAGGAGAAGGTTAGGAAGAAAAACTGGGCTCCTGAGGAAAGGAGAACCCCTGGGCAGGGGTCCCTAAGAGAAGGGCAGGACTAGGGTAGGGCTTTGAAAAGGGAATTAAGCTCAGAAAGAGGGGCAAGGCTAGGAAAGCTGGGCTATGGAAGAAGGCCTGGACTAAAGCGGGATGGAATAAAAGAGTGGCTTGAAGGAAGGAGCTTGTACCCTGAGACTGTCCCTGAAGGGAAAGGGCAGCTGGGAAGAGGTAGGCTCCTGATGGAGCCTCCAGGAAGAAGCCCTGAATGTCAGCAGCTCAGGAGCCAGTCCCAGGGAGAAGCCCTGGGAAGCAGTCCTCTGTGACAGAGTGAAGAAGTACTCTGCAGAGCCCAGGAGTGGGGCAAAGAGCACTGAGGATTGAGTCTGTGAAGGATGGGAGAGGTTTTTGTTCCTTTCAGTTGGGACATTATCCTCCCGGAAAGGGTGGACAAAATCATGACCTGGCCAGAGGACTAAGTTATGGGAAGAGAGACCATGGGAGCAACTATCAGCAGGGAGCGCCAGATGGGGATAGAGTCACCAGGGCTGGCTATGAGGAGGTGCTCCTTTGGTGAGTGAACTTTTTCACAGTAGGATAAATATTAAGAAGAATGTTTTGTAACTGGGGCAATAGGGAGGGAGGGGGAGAAGTTCCTTTCCTAGAGATAGTGAAAGTAAGTCTGGACAAAGTACTATGCACCATTTTAAAAAAAAAATCCCTGTATGTAATGGAATAGAGGACATATCTATATTTATATTGTGAGCTCTCTGCTGGCATTAGCTCTATGTGTCTGCATAGCACCTACCATATGCTGGTCTTGATCTCAGCTGTGGCCTCCAAGTACTCTGGTATTACAAGAATAATGATTTCTATGATCCACTGAAGTGATCCCATGAAGCTGAATCTACATTGTGTTCTAGATACTCCACCTCACTGTCTCAGAAACCTTTAAACACCAAAGCCACATCCTGATACCCTTAGTCCTATTGAGCAGCACCTTACTCCACAAAGTGTCCTATTGACTTAAGTGGGAATACTTGTTCCTCCACTTTGAGCATAACCATTCCTTTCGTTTGATCTTGTCCAATCGTTAAATTCCAGGCATTCTAGAATTACTCATTTGTTAAAAATCCATTTCCCCATTTGGAAACCTGGCCTAATAAACTAATTCCTGCAGATGCCAGACTTCTGTCCAGCCATCTGATACTTGTATCTTGCCATACGGTTTGCCCATATGTAACCACGTTAATAGCAATAAAAATAAAGATGAATACAAAAAGTAGAACAGATAGCTGAGCTGTTTGACACTAAGGTAGTTCTGCTTTCTCTTCAAAGGCAAGTGAAATAGAGAGTTATATACTTCCCATGCAAATCACAGATAAAAACATAAACAAATGTTCAGTTAAAAAATTGAACGTCATTGAGTCTTTAATGACTCTTTCTATGAAACAGTCTGGTAAAGTTTTGTCCAGTCAAATGGACGTTTACAAGAAATAAAGCCAAAGGGTGAAATTCTCTCCTGAGGTATCTCCATTGAAGTCTTCAGGAATCTGGCCCAAAGTGTTAAAGCTTTCAAAGCAGCTGTGAAAACTTTCAGTGACTGACACTTACATAGTTCTCCAATCCTCTCTCCCTCCAAGCCACTCCAACAGGTGGACTGTGGATTGTTTATAATCACTCTGCCTCCCACTTCCTGTAAGGGACAGGGTTGCAATGAGACTTGAGTTCGCCTTGGAAGTGGCACAGGGCTGCACAGCACCTGACAGCATTCACTGCCCTTCTAGCAGCAGACAGTTAGCAGAGTGCAACATGAGCTATAACATGCAGCCTCTGCTGTACAGTCAGAGAAGGGTGTAATAAGGGTCTGAGTGGTAAGAAAATGGACTTGATTTCCTAGCCCCAGCCAGGTTGACACAGGTCAATACCCTGGCCACTTTAGTGGCTACTGTTACAGGAAGGCTGATGTTATCTGCCACAGGGGCACTAGCAGGAAGTATCCAATACACTACAGAGACACAATGCAGGAGAGGGTAGGCTTTTTCTACTCTCCTTGCACAAAGACCAGGCTCTAGCTTTCCCCTAATTTGCTGACACAGAGACTGTGTTTTAGTAATTCATTCATTTCTATGAATTGCAATGTACAAATTGCAATTCCAGTTATAATCAATTTCTTATAGGGCCACAGTTTGCAGCTTGCATTTGTAGTTCATCTCTCTCTCTCTCTCTATCTAAACACTATAGACAAGCCCATCTTTTAATGGTTCTCTCAGCATGGAGTTTATTAGGTTTTGAATTCAGGTATGGGAATGTAAAGGTTGATTGGATTTCTTGAGTTTTCCATTTATAATGTGGCAAAATAGTTTGGAAAGGAAAAACAATATAATACATGCTGATCACACTGGAATTAGCTATACACTTTCCATTTGCATATAAAATGCTCTATGTAAATCTGTATATTACTAACAGTAAATTGCCTCAAATAAATATTTTTGCTAATACTAAATGACTAACAGTGAATTAGTTTTGTATTCCCCACATAGCTGCATTTTCATATTGACTAGAGAGAGATTATGAGCTACATGCCAACTATTTATGATTAGGGCTGCTTCTGTATTTAAGTGATGCACACTATAAAATTCATGGGATTTAAAATGCTATCAGTGTTCTGTCTCATGTAGTGGTGACAGACACCTTTAATTTGTAAGCATTAGCAAAATGAGATGCAGTTGCAGAAAATGTAATTGGATCATCTTTGTATTATATGTCAGCATGACTAAGTACTGTTAAAGTATGCACAGTGCACACAACATAACCTGACAGCAATATAGTAGCTGGTTGTAGGCATGACAAATAATAGCAGACTTCACTTCCCATTGTATTTTTTTTTTCTTTCCTAGGCACTATTCATTAAATAAGAAAGCTCTAAGGCTGCCTAGAAGTTTAATGGCTTAACAATCTTTGTTACATTAATATGTTCCATAATCGCAATTCCATTAGAAAAACACAGAAGACTGTCTTTGCTGTAAACCAGGGGAACCGTACATCAACGGTCCCATCTTTTCTTATTGTCTTGTATCTTTTGTAACTTACGGTATGACAAAATGGAAAAGACTGAGCTAGGCAGTTCATATTATTGAGACAATAAATAAGCTACCAATGGCAAAAACATGTTATGTATTATTATTATTATTATCATTATTATTATGCATTTCTAAGGAACCCATCAGCATAGTGTCTAGGCACCATTACATACTTTAAAAACGAAATCATCCATTCTTCAGGGGACAGAACATTCTCCTCCCCTTCCACATACATGTAAGCTGGTTATTTATATGAAGTTGCATCTAGGTAACCTATTTCAGGAGCATCTTGAAGGGCCATTCTGCCAGCTTCACTGTTAGGGAACTGTGCATGAAGAGATGAGTCTTGAATCATGGTTGGTATTGGCTCAAACTGTAGTAGTCAAGTCCACAGACAAAAGTGCTCCACAGAAGAACACTGTGCTACTTAGAAGTTTGAACCTGGGTTCCATCAGCCATGTTATATACATGGAATGTGGCTGCCTTGAAAAAGGGTGGAGGAAAACTTTGAGATTGTTTGATCCTAGCGTATTCAGGATTTGTTATGTAGAGGTGGTAGCCTCTCCATAACTCCAGTTGCCATCAGGTTCCATGGTAACTCCATTTTTTTAGCACCCACACAAAAAAATCAAGCTATTTCTCTTACTTTCTGGACCAGAAGAAAGAGACTGATAGTTATTGTTGTCCTGCCCCCCCCCCCCACAAATATATAACAAGAAACATACATAGTATCCTGATGGGGATCCTAGCAGTGGCTGCATGCTAGATATTCCTAGCAGCAATAATAGGTGTTTTAGAGGCAGTTTCAAGAAGAGCGTATCTCGTGTTAAGGCTACCAGTCTGAGGGAGCCATTCCAATCCATCATTTGGAGTAGAGTTGTATAAAAAATGATATTTTCCGTGATCTATAATTTTAAATTTACTATTTTTGTTTTGTTGAAAATCATCCATAGGATTTTAACTGGGTTTTACTTTTTGGGCTCCCCGCCCCCGCCATTCTTTCCACTGGAGAAACGGGGGTGGGAGAAGTGGAAAAGGAAGAAAATGGGGTACTGGAAAGCCAGAAACTGACAATTTTGGCCCACTAAAGAACTCTTTAGTGTAAAGCTGGCAAATGCAGCTCCTGCACCAGCCATTTCCCATCCCCCAGAGATGGAGGCATGGAAGAACTCTGCTCTGACTTGCCTATTTTCCACTAGCAGAGGGTTCATTAAGGACCCTATGCCAATGGCATAAATTAAGAGTACCTCAGCTGTTTTAACTCTTGCTGGCCTCTCACCTATTGCACCAAATGGAGCGAAAGCACGGGTAAGAATCTGGCCCTTCAAGTGTTTCCATTTCTTTGTCTTTTTTTTAAATCTTGGTTTCTCTTGTGTTCTTTTCTCCCTTTCTCTACCTTTGGACTCCTCTTTTCTTGTCTCCTCCCAGCTTTTCCCCTGTTGCTCTTAAGCACAGGTATTAGAGATGGAAATGATCCATTCAGTCATCCAGATCACTGTCCTGCCAATGCAGGATTATTCCCCTGTTCTCTGTTCAAGTTTTAAGATCCACTATGTGAATTATTTAAGGGAAGTAGTAGACTTTTAAGAGAAGGACAAGATAATGGAGCGAGTCCTTTGGGACTCCTTTAATAAAGTATTAAAGGAGGGTAATTAATGGCAATTAGGATGGGGTTATGCAAAATAGATCCTGTCAAAGTAACTTGATATTCTTTTTTGAGGAGATTATAAATTTGGTTGATAAAGGTAATAGTGTTGATGTAGTATATTTACTCTTCTGTAAAGAATTTGATGTGGTACCTCATGATGCTTTGATTAAAAATAACTAGACCAATATACAATGAATATGGCACACATTAACTGGATTAAAAGATGGCTAACTGATAGGTTTCAAAATGCAATATTAAATGGGGAATTATTGTCAAGCAGGTGTGTTTCTAGTGGAGTCATTCAGGGATTGGTTCTTAGCCCTACATTATTTAAGACTTTTATCAATGACCTAGAAGAAAACATAAAATCATCACTGATAAAGTCTGCAGATGAGACCAAAATTGGGAGAGTGGTAAATAACGAGGATGGGTCACTGATACAGAGTGGTCAGGATGGCTTGCTATTGATATGGCTAAATGTATACATCTAGGAACAAAGAATGTAGGCTATGCTTACAGCAGTGGTTTTCAACCCACAGCCCAATCAGCACATAACTGTGGCCCATATGACGTCCTCAGGGTCATACAGGGCCATATTATGTAGCTGCAGCTCACATAACACATAGAGAGCTACATATGTGGCCCACAATGGTAAATAGGTTGAGAACAGCTGGCTGATAGGATAGGGGACTCAATCTTGGGAAGCAGTGACTGAAAAAAGATTTGGGGCTTATGGCTGATAACCGGCTGAACACGAGCTCCCAGTGTGACACCGTGACTGAAAGGGCAATTGTAATCCTTGCATGCATAAACAGGGAAATCTTGAGCTGGAATAGAGAAGTTTTTACCTCTGTATTTGGCACTGGTGTGACCACCGCTGAAATACTGTGTGTGCATTTGTGGTGCTCATAATTCAAGAAGGATGTTGATAAATTGGAGAGGTTCAGAGAAAAGCCACAAGAATGATTAAAGAACTAGAAGACATGCCTTATAGACTCAATTAATGCATTCTATTAAGGTTAAGAAGTGAGTTCGTTGCAGTCTCTAAGTATCTACACGGGGAACAAATATTTAATAATGGGATCTTCAATCTAGCAGAGAAAAGTATAACAGGATCCAATGGCTGGAAGTTGAAGCTAGGCAAATTCAGACTGGATATAAGGTGTCAATTTTTAACAGTGAGGGTAATTAACCATTGGAGCAATTTGCCAAGGTCACAGTAGATTCTCCATCACAGGTAAGTTTTAAATCGAGATTGTATCTTTAAAATAATATCTGCTCTAGGAATTATTTTGGGGAAGTTCAATGGCCTGTGTTATAGAGGAGGTCAGACTAGATGATCACAATGGTCCCTTCTGGCCTTGGAATCTATGAATCATTTCATAGTCTAATAATATTGAGCACTGGCAATGTGATCTAGAGGATAGTGGACTGGCACTCAGACCAGTGTTCTATTCCTGGGTCTGTCACTAACCTGCTTTTTGTCCTTTTTGTCCTTAGGCAAGTCAATTTGCCTATTCCCCTCCCAACTTGCATCTGTTTAGTTACTTTAGATTGTAAACATTCTGGACCAGGGATTGTCTCTCACTATGAAGTGCATGTGCAAAGTCTGTCGCAATGAATCCCTGATCAAGGCGGAGGCCCTTTGGTGCCTCAATAATACAAATCATAATTACAGGAGACATTTGTCTTAGAGATGCTTCATGCGAAATATCAGAAGAACCACTCTTTCTCCTAACTTATTAATAGGTAGCATACAAATGCTGTTCATCCCTACCATTCAATAAAATAAATGCATGTATCAAAGCAGTGTGATGCATTTTAGATGTCCAAAGGACAGGATATATGTCCAGAGGACACAGTTGTGGTGCAATAGACAAGATATAGAAAATAATCCAAGAAATTGTATGCTCAGATCGGATTTTATTTATGAGCATAACAGTTTATGAGAGAGCCCAAAGCAGTTTGTCAACAGAATCTCTTTTAAGAAGATGCAGGAAATTACACTAACTGAAATATGCATTTTGTTATAACTCAAAATAGATTTTCTAAGGGAAAACGGGAGAGGTATAGTAGAACATAGCCAGTATTTTATGTCATACTTTAAGAGCACACAATGCCTACAGCTGACACATTTAATTTTTTGGGTGCTTGTCAGATAATTCCAAGCCTTCCACAGGTCAGTCAGTGGTTATAAGCCTTGTCATAGAAGGAAGTTCCAGAAACACTGGGCATCTGGGTTTTTATTTATTTATTTTTATTTCAGATGCCCCAAAAAAGACTTTTACATTCTGCTGATATATAAATATTTATATATAAAGCACTCACAGCAGAAAGTTGTCAGCCAGACTATTATATTCTATACAGCTACAGTATACAACCCTCAAACCAGGCTACTTAACACTGTTAGAGAATTCATTAGAATCCAGTACGTTGATCTCTTTCTGCCTGTTGAGTCTCTCCTATGGTTGCTATCTATGGTGGCTATCTTTTTTTGTATCCATCCCCACAGAATCTAAGAGTTATTTTCTCCCAGCTACAGTACATACACATTGCAAGAAATACTTTTACTCCACACAAAAAGATAGAAACTCAGCAGAGACTTTTTTTAAAAAAAGTATATAATAATAACAAATACAGTGATGAAACATCCCAGAGGCTGAGAAGCTCTCCGCATAGACCAGTGGTTCTCAACCTGCTTCCCACAGGTCGCTTGCAGCCCAATCAGCACAGAGCTGTGGCCCATGTGACATTCTCAGGGCCATACTGGTAGTATTGGATGCGGCCCACATAACCCATTGTGGGCTGCATATGCGGCCCACATTGGTAAATAGTTTGAGAACTACTGCCATAGAGTAATTGATATTGTCCCCACAGTAAATAGCAGTCTTGGGTTAAAATAAACTTAAGCCACTTTTAACAAAATGGCTTTTTACCAGTAAGCCAGGATTTTTGCTAATATACCGCCTAAAAACAACAAAGGCCCTATAAAATAGCAATCTATACAATGTCTACATCAATGGTAGACAAACATTAAAAACTAGAGCTAGCTGGAAATTGGAATTATCATTCTATGGGAACTCTGAAATTTCCAAAAGTCTAAATGAGATTTTTGTCTTGACCTTTTCAAAATGTTTCTGAGGTTTCCTGAGCTGCCCGCAACCCGATGGGGAGCTGCACAGCATGGGGAACCAGCAAGCTTGGGGTGCTGGGACTCTCAGGGCTTCTGGAGCCAGGAGAATGGGAGCCAGAGGAGTTCCAACTCTGGGACAGTGTCAGGGACCCTGTGAGCCCCAGCTGTGGAGCAGTCCATCTAGCAAGCAGTCTTGGAGCAGAGGCGCCTGGGAGCCCCAACTCCAAGGCAACCCCCCCGGTGAGCTGCCAAGAAGCCTGGGAGTATAGGATGAACCGCAATCTTGGCAGGTGGGACTGCCAAGGAACGGCATGGCTGGAAGCTTGAGAGCCAGAGCTTCCAGGCTCCTGGCTCGCCATCAGCCAGATGGGCAAACTGGCAGGGAACCCTGCCTGGTTTCCATCAGGATTTTGATGAAATCAACATGGGCCTGTGAAACATTCTGACTTTTAACAAATCAGCATTTTCTGAAGGGAAAACAATCAGTCAGAAAAATTCTAGCCAAAGTTATTAAAAACGCTTTTAAAGAAATACCTAGAACATGGAGAGTAGCCAATTTGTAAACATTCACAATTCAGCTTTCCTTATTATTTGCATTGCGGCAATGCCTAGTGCCCACAATCAGTGTCAGGGCCCCGATATGCTAGACACTGAAAACACACATAATAAAATACGGCAATCCCTGCCCGAAAGGGATTAGTTTGTAGACCTGAGAGACAACGGGTGGAGCTGTATACGTACAAACAAATGGAGTGGGGAAAGGGAGTAGGACAAGGGAACAGTGAAACCACTATATTTGGCATAGCAAACAGCTGTATAATGTTTTGTAAGCATCACAGCAGAGTTGAGGTTTAAGAATGGATTTGAGGGAGGACAATATCATGTCTCTACAGACTTTTATGGGGAGCTTTTCTCATGCATAGAGAGGAAAATGTAGAGACATTAGTAACTCAGTGAAATGTCCCAATTCCAGTTATGGATGCACATACTGGCATTTAGGCATGTGGGAGCCCATGCTCAGAAATATCTAAAGTCCCAAAGACATGTGGGATGGATGGGGAAAGTGCAGCTAGTGTTACGTGCTTACGGAAAGTACTACGAGTTTTCAGTACAGCAGAACTACGCAGCACAGAGAAGGGGAATGAACATTTTTTTGCCTTTGTTCACGTGCAGAAAATCAAAACAGAATTCCAGTAACAATAAAGTCAATGACCGTGTCTGCCACTACCTTGTGATTAAATAGTCCCTTTCCTTCCCCCCCTCCTCCAGACAACTTAGCCGGTTTCACCCTAGTAGGGATTAGTGTTCCATAACAGCCACTCATTGCAGTTAGCACTGCTACCAATGAGTCATTTAAGAAAAAGAATGGCTGCATATCCTTCTTCACCCTGCCTTCCAAAAAAGCAAATGTTGATAAGGTCGTTAAGAGAGATTGAATGCTCCTGATAACAGAGGTTAGTAAACAAGTAGGAATAGCGAAGACAAAAGCATTGCACAATGACCACATTACAGCTTGGCCACCAACCTCTGCAGCACAAACCCAACCCTAAGGTGATAACCCAGTGCAGGTGCCCTGTTATAAATATCTTTGTGTGCAATGTCACAGGAACGAATGCCTAATGACCTTTGGCTATTGGAGAACAAAACCCTCACAAAGCTATGAAGCCCTACACGTCTGTGTCAGTGTTTTGTCATGTGTTTTTCCAGCAGGTGCACAGGGTGTGAAGGTGTCCCTTGGCCCAGGCAGATGTCATCCTCTGCCTCCTGGCTGTTCCAAGATGTGCATACATTTGGCATCTCTGACTTCTATTGATCTCTGGGAACTAGGATCAGTGTGCACATGGGTGCAATCCAGTTGCCAGTATAGAGACTGTAAACCACACTTGTCCTGCTCCCATCCCAGAACAGAAGCACTCCCCTTTTCCCTCACAACCATTATGGAATGTGCAACAGGTGTGATTATACCACATTTGCCACATTGATATCCAGTTATGTGCATAGGCAGTGCCAATGAGATTTCAATCTACCAAACATTCAGTCCATGACTATATTGCAGCTACTGAGCTTGTAATTTAATTCCCTTTTTTGGGGTAATTGATATTGGGGTACACTTTAATGAGCCAAGTTTAAAGTGGGGTGGCCCAGACAGAACAATGTTGTTTCTGGGGAATAAAGTCATTTCTTCCAGGTTCAAGTAAAATCCTGCTCTCCTCAGCCTTTGGTTGCCATGAACCTATTCAGTGTTTCCCACCTTCATATTCATGAATCTGACTCTGTGTCCCATTAAGCCTTGCAGTACAAAGAGAAATAACCTCTTCAGTTCACATGCTCACTTTCCCCTTATACTGGGCAAAGTATTGTGATATGGATGTCATCGAATGTCATCAAATCTTCCCATTGCTCCATGTGTTCAACCCAGTTTGGCAGGGAATAACAGTGAGGGGCAACATGATCAGGAATTGCCATCGGCAGATGTTGTGAAGGCAGGAAACAGTACCAACAACGCACAGCAAAGTGGTTCTTAAAATGTCTTCATGATGCACACAATCTAGGGATCCTGCCCCTGAAATGATAGCACTAACATCAGGTACCATCAGTGTAAGTGTGGATGCAGGTACACATGTGTACACAGTGTTATACCTGTGTTCTGCACAGCATAACGTGGACACTCAATATGGGGAGAATGCACAAGCATGTACATGGTGCACTACCCAAGCATGCAAGCCTGTATAGACATTGCCTTAGAAGTGCAGAGAAGTCATTTTTAATTAAATTTGGAAATAGTGAGGAGTGAGACTTCCAACCCTATTACAAGTCATGATTTCTTTGGCTGTTTTCAATGAGCAGTTTGAGCCTTGAAAGGCCAGTGAACCTTGAGATTTGGAGCCTTTTGCTTCTGGATCACCCTAGACTGACACAAGGTTTAGTACACTGCAACTCATACAGCTTGAGCTATTCTACTGAGGAAGCCTTACTGCCAGCTAAGGAATTTTGGTCTCAGTGATCAGAATTGGATTGGATCCCAAATGAAAAAGATACTGTAGGAACAGAGAGAGCCATGAAACTGCCTAAACATATATACTGGATTATATGAAAAGCTAACATCTCTTTTGGCTATTAATTTGACAGTTTTAACTCTGATGCTTAAACGTGATGTTTTTATGGGTTGCATATGAAAAATACACATTGAAGTGGTTGGCTATGGGGGTTTTCTGTTCTGGGAATTTACTTCCATTGCAGTGTTTTTGGCTGTATCTCAAAGACATCATAAAAATGCCTGATCCAGTGAGGTGCTAAATAACTCCTGATTTCTGTGGGAGTGAAGGGAACTCAGCACTGCACAGGACTGAGCCCTCCAAATCCCAAACACTGACTTTTCCCAAATGTGGAGGAGTTCAAAATATGGATCTGGATCCAAATGTAAGTGGTTTGAACGCATTTTTGATTAAACATGGGCATGCTAATAATACAGAAATCAGGAAAATCAAAGGTATGGCATCCACATCATTTGCAGACCTGTTGCGTGCTACATACACAGTATAGAATTCCCTAGCCTTCTGTAGTATCTGGAGTGAGGTTTAATGGCTTAGTGCATGTGATGTGGCCAATTTACAGTTGCAGTTACAGTCAGAACTGGTTTAGTGTTTGGGGTGGTTAAAATGTCATGTTTAATGGGAGCTAGCAAACGGGGGAGTTTTGTGAGGGAGTTCTCCAGGTGAAGGTGGAGTGAGTATGTGACCCTTGGGGTGAGTTTGTTTGTTGTTGTGTGCCTGCTTAATTGAAGTTTATACTGTGGTCTCTTTGGGGGTTGTGTGCACAGGGCCTAGCAGCCTGCTAGGCAAGGCTGAAACTTCCTGAAATGCCTCTAGCCATGGGCGGCAGGTGAATCTTCCCGTTGGGGAGGCTAGCCCCCGCCCCACCTCTTCCAGCTGAGGCCCTGCCCCCAACCGAGCTATCAGGCCCCCCAAGCCCCGTGGCGCCAGCTGATTATTAGAAATATAGATAGTTGGGTTTGTGATGACCAGGAGAATTTCATGGTGAGTTGCCTGCTGGATGAGACGGTTGCAAACCTCTTGAGACATTTCGATAGACTTATGCACTATGCTGGGGAGGAGTCAATGGTCATAGTACATGTAGGTACCAGTGACATAGGGAAAGGTAGAAGAGAGGGCCAGGAGGCCAAATTTAGGGGCTAGGTAAGAGATTAAATTCCAGGACCACCATGGTAGCATTCCCTGAAATGCTTCCAGTTCCACATGCAGCGCCAGTTAGAAAGGCGGAACTCAGGGTCTCAATATGTGGATGAGATGGTGTTAGGAGGATGCATTTAAGTTTATTAGGAACTGGGCAACCTTTTGGGAAAGGAGGAGCCTACACAGAAAGGATGGGCTCTACCTAAACCAAAATGGAACCAGATTGCTGGCATGTAAAATTAAAAAGCTCAAAGAGAAGTTTTTAAACTAGGGGTTGTGAAAGCTGACAGATGCAGAGGAGCATATGGTTTGGAAAGAGAGAATCCTGTGTGAACGATTTATTAAAGGGGATACTCCATATCCTAGTAAGGAGGAGAGGATAGAAGTTGATAAAGTACAGGTTGGAACTGAAGAGAAACAAATGAAAAAGAATCCAATTCAATTACATCACATGAAGGCAAACAACTAAATATTTTCACATTTTATAAGTGCTTGTATACAAATGCAACAAGTCTAAATACTTAGATGGGTTAACTTGAGTGCCTGGTAGAAAAAGAGGATATCGATATAATAGGCATCACAGAAACTTGGTGGAACAATGATAATCAATGGGATACAATAATACCAGGGTACAAAATATATAGAAATGATAGAATAGGTCATGCTGGTGGGGGAGTGACAATATATGTGAAAGGAAATAGGGTCCAATATAGTAAAAATCTTAAAGGAATCCAGTTGTATCATAGAATCTCTATGGATAGAAATTCCATGCTTGAATAATAAGAGTAAAGCACTAGGAATAAACTACCAACAACCTGACTGGGATGGTGATGGTGACTGAAGTGCCCAGGGAGAATAGAGAGGCTACAAAAACAGAAAACCCAGTGTTAATGGAGGATTTCAACTATCCCCATATTGACTGGGAATATGTCACCTCAGGATGGGATGCAGAGATTAAAGTTTTTAGACCTCACTAATGACTGCTTCTTGGAGTAGCTAGTCCTGGAACCCAGCGGGGAGAAGCAATTCTTGAGTTAGTCCTAAGTGGAGCACAGAGTCTAGGTCCCAGAGGTGAATGTAACTGAACCACTCGGTAACAGCAACCATAATATATAAAATTTAACATCTTTGTAGGAGGGGATGGAGGGGAAATACCAAAGTAGCCCAACACATTAGCATTTAACCTCTAAAGGGAGAACTACACAAAAATGAGGAAGCTAGTGAAATGGAAATTAAAAGGAAGAGTCACAAGTGTGAAATGCCTGCAAGGAAACTATTTAAAAACACCGTTTTAGAGACTCAAACTAAATGTATACTCCAAATACAAAAGAAAAAAAAAACAGTAAGAGGACCAAAAAGTATGAATTTTAAAAGTGGTGGGGTTAATAGCCCAAGATGGATGACACACTGCAAGCTTGCAATAGCCTCTCCAAACTCCACTGACACTGTCAATTGGATTTTCAGAACAATGAACGTGTATGACGCATACTGTGGTTCTATTGGAAAAAGACCTTTATGCCCCTGTCCTCCTAATAAAAATGTGGAGATTTTTCAAAGTATCTAAGGGATTTAGGAATGCAAGTCCCATTGGTTTCCCCTAGACCTAGGTGGATGTTCGCTTAGGCCCTTGTTGAACTTCAGAACACTAGGACATATTGCAAGACATGCCTGTTTTTCCTGGATGAGAGGGCCGGTGACAGATGGAGCGGATGAATGGTGGTGTTTGGGAGTGAAGGTGGAGACTGGGTTGAGCATTGTTAGGAAAAGATAACAGGATGTCTTTTCTTCTTTTTAAAGCTAGGAGTTACCATGTTTGGGTGCCTTGTTTTATTCTTATTAAAAAGTATATTTTATTTTAAAAGTTGACTGAAATGCACTTTGAGTTCTGAGTATACATTTAAATTAAAAGTAATAATTTTCTTAGCTCACCTTCTGTTTATAATCATTCTTCTAGAACAACTGAGAAAGGACTGTAAACTAAATATCATTATTTGGATATTATGCTACATTCAGTGAATGTAAATTGTTAAAAGTTCCACGTAATGTCAATTAAATAAACTCCAATTTGTAGAGATGTGAGTACTCAAAGTTTCCATTGACTTCACTAGGCAATGCAGGTTCTTAGTTCCTCTATAAAAAAAGGCCAAACTATTTAATTACCATAGTGTGGACTAAAATCCTGGCTAGATAGGCAGACTTGTTTAGGCAGCTAAATATGCCTAACTTCAGGCAGGCACACTTGCAAAGTTTGGCCCAATTATTTTACACATATCAGACAGTGAACAGTTAGCCATGGACCATATGCTTAGATGAAAGTCATATTAAATAAAGTCAGAATAATCATATTAAATAAAGCCAGAATAGAGCAATATAAAGAAGTAAAAAAACAATTGAAAAAAGAGATGAAGGCGCCATCAGTTTCTATCATTTTATTGTTCAACAACCTCACACCAATCATACATTTCCCCATCTGTTTCCAGAAACTCTTTGTGCAAAAAAATCATATTTAAAGAAGGTATAAAGAACTAAAAATTAAGTTTTAAAAGTGCAATGGCACCTTAACTTAACAATAGTAACAATAATGAGACTCTGATATTTACATATATCTCAGAACCTCAAGGAGAGTAAAGTTGATAGCTTGCTAGTTTATAATACAAGATTAGGGAATTAGTATAAGAGAGAGCTGTATACCTATGAGTTAACTCTGTTAGATACTGATTCCTTCTCAAAGCCTGCTGGGGCTTTCCTAAGATATAAGTTTACTAGTCAAGAATGCTATAACGTGATTTGGCCTTCCTCCAGCCTGAAACAAAGATGCCATAGTTTTACTTTGACCCATAGGTTAATCTGACTTCACTTTGCTCCATGAAATTAATTCTAAAAACATAAGAAATGAATTT
This sequence comes from Terrapene triunguis, assembly GCF_002925995.2. Classification (NCBI taxonomy): domain Eukaryota; kingdom Metazoa; phylum Chordata; order Testudines; family Emydidae; genus Terrapene; species Terrapene triunguis. The sequence continues at coordinate 53,896,949 of NW_020664393.1, forward strand.
TCCTGATCAGTTGTGCAAATATGATTAATAAAAGAAATCTTTTTCTGTTTAAACATCACAGGGCCTTAAGTATCTTTTAGTAGCTTGGAGACACACTTTTGGCAATGGAGTGTATTGTACATCTGAGTGGTTCTGAATCATTGCAGAGATCAACCCATACGTGCATAATTCTGAGTTCACAGGGAAAGCTGTTTAACGTTATCTGTTGGTCTCTTGCTCTTCACAATCAGTGCATCAGGAAGGGAAACTGTCATCACAGCCCTGACACTGTAAGAAAGGGGTCTAAGGAAGACACAGCTATTCAGTGGCAAAAGGGTGCTATAGAAAATGGGAATCGAATTTCATTGAATGCCTGGATCTTATTAGAACTGCCTATAGCATGATTTTTTCCTTCCATGTAATGTCTGTGGACAAACAAAAAATGTGTTACACTGCAGGAGGTCATTGCAACCAGTTATATTATGTGATGCCAGCCAGTAAAATGTCTAGTTCTGGAGAATATACTTCAGATACTTAGACATATGCCATGTATTACATGTCATGCCATTAGAGCTCTCATAAAAGCTTTTTGTCCAGGCCCATGAATTAAAGGGCCAACTCAACTTGTGTCTGTCTGTGTGTGCATAAGGAAAAATGAATTTGGTCACATTTTGTGCAATCTCTGG